>NW_016158558.1:103291-105859 GCF_001687245.7 Rhagoletis zephyria | reverse complement strand
ATATCGATAAAAATATCGAGTTTTATATCGATAACAATATCGATCTTCATCCTCATCCTTTTCTTCATATTTATCTTTATTTTTGCATATTCCTCTTCACCTTTACCTTAAAGTGTTTAAATTTACTTTGATCTTCGTTTTTGCCTGTACCTCTAGGTATCTATGTTTTTGTTTTTATTCTCAAACCGCTAAACCGCTGAAAACCATTTCCATGTGCATTATTCCCCTTGAATTTGACAATTTACTACCAACCAACTGCCGCTAAAGAAGTTTCACTTCATAAATTCAAGAAATGTTCTTACCCCTTCAGTTACCCTAATTCTTATGTATCTGTCATTGTCTCCATTTTCGTCTTTATCTTCACTTTTGCCTTCTTTTTTTTTACTTCATCGTTATCATTTATTTCTTCATCTTCATATTTATCTTTATTTCAAAGCTTAGTTTCAAATGTGTAGTGAAACTACAGGCGAAACATGTCAAATTGAACATGTTGCAGCAACATCTATACACAATTCGAAAATGTTTAATCGACGGTTTTGGGCGTAATTTTCAACCAATTGTGAAACCATAAAAACTCTGCTCATCTACGGAAAAAAGCCTTTCCAATGGTTCTTGGTTTGGAAATCGGTTTGGTAGAATCTCCAAACGAAGGGAGACAAAATTCATGTTAGCGTATTAATATTTACTAGTGCCAGTTACTGTCGAAATTCGACAGTTTTTCTAACTTAACACGTAGCGATACTTATACGGTACAAATTAACTAACCGGAAAATCTTCTGCTAAAACGTAACTAATTTTTTTTTATCTGAGAAGTTCATTGGAGGACTTCGGCTGGACTTGGAATTGACCCGATACATTCAAGTTTATCGATAAATTTCAATGATTTGATACATATCGATAGTTCGATGAATATCAAGAACACTAAAATTCGATAACTCAACAAAATTCGTTAACTCACCCATTTCGATAACTGTGAAATTCGATGGCTCGATAAATTTCGATAACTCAAAAATATAAATTCTTTGGATATCTTTATAAATTTTTACTTTTGACATCTCCACATTTTTCGAAAAGTATCTAAACATTTTGATAACTCGTTACACTCTGTTAAGATGATTAAATTCGATAAGCAGTGATAAATCGATAAGCTTATATAACCTTAAAATTTCGATAAAACGAAATATTTTGAAAATTCCATAACCTTCGCTTCGTTGAACCAACCAAGTTCAGTATATCAATAATTATCGATAACTCTGTAATTTGAAAGAACTCCATGCATTACGACACCTGATAAATTTCGTTAGGTCTATAAATAATGATAATTCAATAAATATGGATAACTTGATACATTTATTTAACTTGACAAATTTCGATAATCANGTTCAGTATATCAATAATTATCGATAACTCTGTAATTTGAAAGAACTCCATGCATTACGACACCTGATAAATTTCGTTAGGTCTATAAATAATGATAATTCAATAAATATGGATAACTTGATACATTTATTTAACTTGACAAATTTCGATAATCACACACGTTTTTATAGCTCGATAACTATCCGTAAATTTGGACAACTAAGTTTCTGTGTCTATAAATTTCGACAACTCAGTAAACATTGATCGGTTTGAATAATTCGATACGATGCGATAACTTAATAAGCGTGGAGAAGTTTCGATAATTATAAACTTCGATGATTCGATAAATTTCAGTAACCTTTATGGCTGATTTAATTTCGATTCCTATCGGAAAATTTCAACTCTGTTAACCTAATTCTTATGTATTTCACATTGTCTCCATTTTCACCTTTATCTCAACTTTCGTCTTTATCTTCACTTTTGCCTTTTTTTGTCTTCATCGTTATCACCTGTTTCTTCATCTTCATATTTATCTTTATTTCAAAGTTTATTTTAAATACGAAGTAAAACAAAATGCGAAACAGCTTAAATTGAACAGGTTGCAAAAACAACCATACACAAATATGGAAATTTTTAAACGACGATTTTCAACCAATTTCGAAATTATAAAAATTCTCCTCATCTACAGAAAATTACCTTTCCAACGGTGTTTTTGGTTTTGAAATCGGTAACTTTACCTTGGTCTTCATCTTTGTTTTTATCTTTCACATCTTTGCTTATATCCTTTTCTTTTTCTATTCACGTAGATGAGCTGACGTGCGATGACGTGATATGATTTTATGTTATGTGATAGGATGTCATGGGAGTGCAATGGGGTATAGTCGTTGCGCTGGGTATGCAGTTACAGTTGCATGGCTATACTCAATCCCGACTCTTGCGTCCTCGTTCGCGCACTCTGGGCAACGTGAGCAACCCATGTGCGAGATGCGGTAACCAATCCGAGTGGAGCCTTGGGTCACGGCAGAAAGAGAGGGAGCTTCGGTGGGGCCACTCTGACTTATTCGGTTTAAGGGCTCACTGAAGTCTGCAGCGTCTGTTCACCAGTAGGTGCGGCTGCAAGCGGGTGTCTGCTTGGAGCAAGCGGCTCGCTATATAAACGTGTATTTGGTTGCGAAACCACCCCCGTCCCAGCAATGGGTTGTGCGCTGG
>NW_016158558.1:89470-102868 GCF_001687245.7 Rhagoletis zephyria | reverse complement strand
AAAGACCTCTCCGAGCCGTTCGCCACAAAACGGGGTTTCAGACAGGGCGACTCCCTTTCATGTGACTTCTTTAATCTGATGTTGGAGAAGATAATAAGAGCTGCAGAACTGAACCGCTCAGGAACAATTTACTATAAGAGCGTGCAATTGCTGGCTTATGCCGATGACATCGACATCATCGCTAACAAAAACCGCGAAGTCTGTTCTGCCTTTTCCAAGTTGGATAGGGAAGCAAAGCGAATGGGTCTGGTGGTAAACGAGGACAAGACGAAGTATCTCCTGTCATCAAACAAACAGTCAGCACATTCGCGCCTTGGCACCCACGTCATGTTATAAGGGTGCTTGCGGGGTAAGACGAGGTGGCTTCCAGGCATGGTGGCAGGCCCAGACTAGCTCGCCGGATGGGGGGTCATTTCCACTCGCCATACCTAACCCTACATATACAAAATTGTTGTCATGCCTGATTGAGAAGCAACAAAAAAAAATAGAAGAAATAGAACTGAGTAGTACTGCAAGAATGCTAAAAGAAAAGGCCTGTCCCGTCAGGTGGAGTCATCCCACCCCCTCTGCGCGTTTCGCATACGCAGCCATGGGCGTTGCGCTGACTCCAAACATTGCAACGCCCCCTTTGCCTGAACTAGTACGTCTGTGTATTTGTAACCTAGTGCCGTCTCGGTCCCGTCATCCGTCTACGCCCTCACGTCCCCTCTTAAGCCCCAGAATAACACCTACACCAAATATTGGCTCCTCACCACATCATTTTAGATAACCAAGCCGTCAACCTTTTTTTCCAACTTTTACATACGAATTCATTTATTTATATACTCACTTAAACCTACTTATTCTATATAGAAAAGTTAATAACAAAAATCTACCAAAAACAGTTCAATTCACAAGTTTAGGATTTCAAAATTTGCGAAGCTTAGAATTCACTATCCAATAGAGCTATAAAAAAATTCAAGGATACAATTCAGTTATATTAGCTGGCAAGTATTCAACCAAACAAAAAAAAACTCGGAAAACTAACTCACGAAAGAAAAACGAAGTAAAAAAAAAAACAATTAAATAATATCAAAAAACTTCAACAATCTTCTCAAACTTTCACGATCGCGTGAACACCCCTTCTATTTGCAGGTATCCAACAAATGCTCATACGCATATATTCAAATTCGCGCGAGTTAATAAAAAACCGAGGTAAAATATGGTAGGAAAACAAAATATTTTAAGAATGTATGCTTATACGCATGTGTATATGTATGTACAAAAAAAAATCAGTTCTTTTTTTTCACTCACCTTTGCTCTCCCTCGATGATGGTATCAACACGTTGAGAGGATGCTGAAAAAGGGCTGGAAAATGAAATATACATACATACATACATACACCCAAATCCAAATACACACGTGTGTGCACTCAGTCCGGGTTAGAGAGCCTATTATGCTTGCTCATAACTTCACTCGCTCGTGATAGCGGGCACCGAGCGAGTCGTAAAGACACAAACTTAATGAAAATTCTAACTACGTTTAAGAATGCCAAATCTTATCTAAATGAGATCAAATGTTGTATCAAAATTAATTACTTAAAAACCCGGGTTACGAATCGGCAAAAATTAGGAAATTACCTAAATAAAAAAAAATGAAGTGAATGAAGAAATCAAAATGGGATTAAAACCGAACAAGGGAACGAGTGATAAAGAGTAGAAGAAACAACAAAACAAAAGTGAAATCCGAAAAGTGAGCGATAATACAACAACTTAAAAGAACTTAGCTTAAACTAATTTAGTCAACTTCAATACAAATCAACGTAAAAGTTAAATTCATTAAATTAATTCTCAGCAAACGAAATATTGAGCTCGGATTTACACAAACCCATGCGGTAAAAAGAAAATATATATGTAAAAATATAAAAAAACAACAACGAGATAAATTGAGCGGGAAGAGTGCAGCGAGTTGAAAATAGGCGAGTAAAAAAAGGAAACAAGAAACTATGCTCAAACTGAAATCAAAAAAATTCAGAAGTTTAAGTAACTAAAAATATTATACCTAAGCGAAATAGTAATTCATAAAATTCATATGGCAAACGCGTAAGTATAACAACTAAATAATTTCTGCAAAAAAAAAAAGCTGATGCTCCTCCGCTGATGGTTGTAGTGCTGGTCGCTCCCCAAGAATTTTTGGAGGGGTGACCGCCCCCCAATGTCTGAGCGGGAAAAATATGTATGTATGTATGCTCGCCTGCTTCTGACCAGAATTCTCCTTTCCCCTATTCAGCCCACTGGAATTCTGCTTAATCGCTCAATCTGCAGCGGGCATTGACCCTCTCTCAGTTCGAAGATTCCGACCAGCTGATCCCTGTATTATTATTGTTGCCTATTCTTCCTATGATAGTTGATATCAAATTGTATCTGGTGCTGAGGTATATGTAGAGGTGAGTGTGCGATGCTTCTATCGTGCATAGGTGTTGCATGCGCTTATGTGTGGCGGTGCGTGCAACTTCTATCTAACGTCCAGCTCGGTACCTGTTGGTATAGATGGCGGTTGACTTTAATTGCGCCGGGGCTTGCTGCCTGCACTTGCGTCCTTTGTTGTTGACGCAACAATTGCAGTGTTGTTGACGGTAGTACTATTTTTCTGCTGGGGAGGTAGTTTTATACCTGTGTACTGGCGACCTAAAAAAAAACACTATAATTTAATCAAAAGGTAATAAGGCGGAGTGGTGGCCATACGCATCCACCTGCACACTGTACGTACGCGGNTTTTATACCTATGTACTGGCGACCTAAAAAAAAACACTATAATTTAATCAAAAGTTAATAAAGCGGAGTGGTGGCCATACGCATCTACCTACACACTGTACGTACGCGGAAGCCAGTGCCTTCACGCGTTTTTGTGTATGCATGTAGATGGCCTTTTTTTTGTTCAAATTCAATTCACTTGCTTCTTTAAACTTACTTCAACTCCCAATATTATCGGTCTTGGCTAATTAGGTGTTCCGGGTAAGTGACGGGATCTCCACAGGTCCCGTTGGTTGCACTTCAGGCAGCTTCAGCTCGACCGTTATATATATATATATAAATATATATATCTTTATACGCATATGTACATATCCACAAATTACGGAATACCGCCGTTTTTTCCGTTTAACTTTTATATAAAAATATACATAATTCACCGCACAAAATTAGGCACTTAAACTCGCGACACTTCACCGCCGACGTATTTTTTTCTAACTGAACATTTGCGACTCCTTCAGCGCTATTTTATTAGAGCTGATCAACCCGAAGGAGTGACTCAGTAAGTTTCCCGCATATCCCCGAAGTTTAAGATTTTTACTCAACTATAAACAACACTAACACATTCACACATGCTTAGTACTGCCTTATCGAACCGCCTGGTTAGCAAGGTTTCACGCCCTTGGCTTTAACTTTGTGTGGCTTAAAGAATTTATAGCTACTTTCACATCCGGTGGATATCCACTCACACATACACAGTCATACTGAGTGGGACGCTGCGTAACAGGCTCGCAACCGCCGATGATGCTTGCAACGTGGAGCGTGTGCGTAAAAGGAAATTCATAACGCAGCTCGTCTCCTGTCTTCTGAGCCGCCCAACGTGTGGCTTCGACCCACAACCTAGAGCCGGGCTTCTAATGTTCTACTTGATTGTTTTTCTACGTTCTAATACTTTTTCTGACAGATTCTATAACTATATCACAGATGTCGGGAAATTATACCAGGTGTCATCATAGTCAATAAACAAATAATAATTAAGATAAATACATCCATAAATAAAAAAAAAATAAAAATAAATATATGAATAAAGAAATAAGTAAATAATTAAATAAAGAAATAAATAAATAAGTAAATAAATGAATAAATAAATAAAAAGAATAAAAATAAATAACTAACTACTATATTAGTATAAAAAAAAACACAGCATTGAAGGTAACATAGTCAAGTATAGAAGTACAAAAATATCACAGAGGTTATGCAGTAGTGCTTATACGGCCAAGTAATCAAAATATCCCTGGGAACTAAGCCAAATAATAACCTAACAAAATAAAATCTAACATAAGTACAAAATACCTACATATATACATGAATAAAATAGTCAAGTAATGCAAATATAGATAAATAGTGAGATAATAATAGAATACGTAAAATACATACTTATAACAAAGTCCCAACACATATACCCCACACATAGGTACAATATCACAAAACTCATGAAAACTACGCTACAAAAATATCCATAGCATGGTATACCCCGATTTTCTTCCCAGTGGTGTCACCTAACTCATATATAGAACTGCCAATAGCTTTCAACACAATGCATTTGACATGCTTAGGGGCCAGCTTGGCATTGTAATTTTCCACCTGGGAACTTTGCTTAAAGTTGCGGCGGTATACCACTTGTCCAATTTTAAATTTTAATTCCCTGCTTCTAGTATTATACACTTTCCTGCTTCTTTCGTAGGCCAACTTCAGCTCCTTCATTATTTTATTTCTTATTAACTGGGTAAAAAGCAGTTCTGATATGTTTGGTGCCGTATTTTTCTAAAAAGGAGTTAAATAATTCTGCAACGGATTGCCTCCCATTATCCGAGTGTATATACTCGGGGACACCAAAAATATGAAATACTTCTTCTTCTAAGAATTTAATCACGTTAGCTGAAGTGGCACTCCGCATGGGTTTCAGAAACACAAACTTCCTAAAATGGTCTAAACACACAAACACAAAGACATTTCCACTACATGTACGTGGGTATGGACCCATAAAGTCGATAAATAAACGCTGAAAAGGCCTCTCAGTGATATGTTGCTTTCCCATCAGAGGCTTATGGAATGCATTTTGGCTTTTGTTGCGTTTACAGATTTCACATTGTTTTACGTAGTTTTGTGCGTCAGTCACCAGCCCTGGCCAATAATATTTTTCACGTATTCGGGATAGTGTTTTGTGAACCCCTCCATGGCCCACAGAGGGTGAGTGGTGTTAAGACTCTATTAGCCCGCGGCGTAGCTCAGCCGGAACCCAGAGTTTCCAGGCGAGGTCCTGCTGAAGGTCATCCCCACGGTTAAACTGCGTCCGTTTGTATACGTAACCGCCCGATATGGTCAATTCAGGCAGTTTCTCTCCGTTATCAATCACCGTCTTCTTCAGTTCTTCGTACTCTTCGGTTTTGAAGAAAGGCGAATCGAGACACACATCTAGCATTCGGCTATCCATAGTTATTTCTTCCATGTTGGCTCGAGACAACGCATCTGGCACAATGTTTTGGGACCCCTTACGGTGTTGTATATCGAAATTAAAGCTCTGGAGCTTGAGGCTCCACCTCGCGAGCCTGCCAGATAAGTCTTTCTGGTTCATCAACCATTTCAGACTCGCGTGGTCAGTAATCACCGTGAAGGGCAGTCCCTCAACATACGGCCTGAATCTTTTTACGCTGAGCACCGCCGCGTAGCATTCTAGTTCGGTGATGCTGTAATTGCGTTGCGCCTTATTTAATTTCGCCGAAATATACGCTATCGGACGCTCGTTGCCTTCGTCATCTAATTGAAAGAGTACCCCGCCCACGCCGTCGGTAGATGCGTCACATTGTATGTAGAAGTGTCTGTTGAAGTCTGGGTGCGTCAGTACAGGTGCTGAAATTAGGCTCTGTTTCAAACAATCAAATGCCTTTTTAGCCTCATCTGTCATCGTAAATTTCTTAAGTTTATCTTTTGTGATGCAGTCGTGCAGTGGTGCTGCGATGGACGCGTAGTCCTGAATGAATCTACGGTACCAGCCTGACATCCCTAGGAACCGCCTGAGCTGCTTCGGAGTCCGAGGTTCTGGGAAGTCCCTTACTGCTGCTATTTTATTTGCATCTGTACGAATGCACCCATTTCCAACAACATACCCGAGATATCTCACCTCTTTAAAACAAAACTTGCTCTTTTCAACGTTTATAGTCAGTTTAGCTTCACGAAGACACCTAGCTACTTTTTCTAACAAACACAAATGGGACGAAAAATCTTCAGAACAAACAAGCAAATCATCTAAGTACACGAACACGGACTCACGTAACGAAGCGGGTATAACCTTGTCCATTAGCCTACACGTACGTTGTGCAGCATTGTACAACCCAAATGGCATCACAGTAAAATGGTAGAGAGGTCTCCCAGGCACTGTTAAAGCCGTCTTCTCTCTCGACCCTCTCTCGAGAGGTATTTGCCAGAAAGCGTCTTTCAAATCAATAGCGGAAATAAAATGTGTATTTTGCAACCGGCTTAAAATTCCATCAATGTGGGGGAGAGGATAAGCATCTTTTATTGTTCGTTCGATAACTTTTCTGGCATCGAGGCATAGCCGATTCTTTGTGCCCTTTATCACCAGCTATACTGGAGAGTTCCAGCTGCTATTGCTCTCCTCAATAACACCCATTTCTAACATACGGTCTAATTCGGCATATGTGAGTTTTTGAATTGCAGGTGAAATAGGGTAGTGCCTTTGTTTCACTGGGAGATCTTCATTAGTGACTTCAATCACATGTTCCTCTTTATCCGTTTTACCTAGCCCGAGTACAGCAAAAGAGGGAAATTGTGCCTTGACCCGTTCTAACGCAACGCTCTGGTCATGGGTCAGGTCATGTTGCAGCGCATCAAAAGTTAAATTGCCCGCGGCGCGTACGAACTTCGTAACAACAGTACTTTTCATATCCGCAGTCACACCTTTATTCACAACACTCATACCAAATGCCTGTCAAAAGTCAACGCCAAGGTAAACCTCTTGTTGCAGTCCTGGAACAATTAAAAATTCTAAATTTCTGGTAGCGTTATCCCAGATAACGGGAAGCGTGATAACTCCCACCACCGCTGTTTCCCCACCATTGGCGGTTCGGATGTTCTGGCCTTTTATCGGCATTATGAGGCTCTCCTTGCCCTTGAGGAAATTTTCAGCGTTCCTACCCAGACAGCTAGCACCTGCACCCGAGTCTAGGAGCGCGAGTACGTCCTGACCTCCTATCTCCGTTTTAGCGAAAAACCTGTTGTCTCCTTTTTGTGTGACTATGGTTGCGATAATTTTCCTGCAAATTCTTCTCATATTTTTCCTCTTTTCCCTCATTTTCTTTATTTTATTATAATTCCTATCTTTTTTCTTCCTACTCATATCTTCGCAAAATATACGTCTACGTGCCTCCTCGTATTCTCTCTTTCTCTCATGCAGACTCTTGACTTTTCTACCCTCAATTGTTACTAACCTATCTCTGACAACCTCACTACCTACTTCTCTCCTTAATACTATTACTGGGTTATTCGCTGGGCTGGTTCCGGGTGGTCCTTCTGCTGGCAAGTTTTCCCGGCGATCTCTGCCAGCTTCGGGTTTCCCGTATTTGGTTTATACACACAAAACGACGAGTCACTACCACACGCAAAACAAATCATATTATGAAACTTGGACTTACACTTACTTTCTTTCTGGGCATCAAGTTGATTTTTAAGAAAATGATCGACAGGTAGACCACATGAAAAACACAACATAAGATGGAATGGGGACGGACAAAACGAATGGATAGTGGGTTTCTGAACATTGGAGTTAGTAGACGAGGACAATTTGCCAGGGACTGACACTGATTGTTGTGGCTTGCCAACATTGGCCCTACCAAAAGCTTCTACATTCATGTTGTCTGCCTTTTGTTCTGATTTTTCATCTGACCCTTCATCTTCTATAAATTCAAGTTCATTCACCGCTTTTGGCCTACTTCGATTGTCTCTAATGACTTTCTCTGCTCGCTTGCATTCGTATTTTAACTTGGCAAGTGTTGTCATTCGTGACGCGAAAGTCAGATTCGCCAAATACGGCTTTAGATTACCCCTTATTATCCCTACTAACTCGTATTCGGGTATCTTTTTCTTGAGGCGGAAAGTGAGATTATGCACGTCGCTGTAAAATTCCTCAAAGGTTTCCTGAGGGGCCTGCTTCCTTTCCATAATTTCTCGGATCACCTCATAATCCGATTCAGCCGTCTTGAAGTGGCCCAGCAGCTCCGCTTTTAGCTCAAAATACCCAAAGTCGGGATCATCTGCATGGTCCTCGAGCACTTGCCAGTACCACTTCAAGGCGCTACCCGTGACCAAGCCGTGGAAGTCAGTGAACAGTTGGTAGTGGGAGATACCGTACCCTCATCTTTTCGGCACGAAAAATAAAACTTTCTACCGATAGACCTTTAGAAGACCCGTCAAACTTGATGTGCCATTTATCTAAATCGACCTTTTTCCAGGCCTTTGCCTCACCACGTGACCGAGAGTTGCTGTCGTTCACGGATCGATTTCCAGTTTCGTTTCCGGCTGTCTGCAGGTTCCCACTTCTTGGTTCTGGGGTAGAGGATGTGGTTGGCTGGTGGTTACCAGGCGCGCGCACTGATGTTTCAACTTCTGCCACCCTATGATTCAGGTTCAAGACGTTATCTCTGACCTGGCGAACCTCGTTCATGCACGCAGCCATCATGTCCCCTTGTTGTGCCATCATCACCATCATACGGCTCAGCTGTTCGACGCTGACGGCTGGTGAACTCGGTTCGCCACTCTGAGACTGCAAGCTTCTTGGCTGTTCGTTTTCTGGTGGCATATTTGCCCCTGCCTGTTCCTGTTCTGACATTTGTACGAGCTCTTCGATCTTCCTCGAAAACGTCCAACTTTTATCTGAAACGCTAAGGTCTACCTGGTCTGTTACTGTAATGGTTGTTGGATGGCGTGACTCCTGGCTTGCAGTTCCAAAACTTCTCGCCGTGCACCTATTCAAATAGTCCGTTGGGACGAAATCCACCGGATGTGGGATGCCGGTGTCAATTTGAGTAAATATCGAACCGACCACCTGGTTCTCAAGAGCCCTTGTCACACTTCGTGTAACCCTGCGGTTCGTATCCAGCAATCCCAAGCCACCTGCAATCACTCTATCCTCAGTCTCTCGATCTTCAACCTCTCTGTATTCCATTCACTCAAGACTTTGACTAGTAATCAAAAACTGATTTACGGGAATTCAGAAAAAAATTCAACTACCGGAAAACTTGATATCCAAGCTCTTAGCAAGTTCAAGAAATTAAAAAAAAGAAAAGATCAACCAAAGAAATCAAATTACAATTTCGATGTTTAGTAATTGGGTAACAATGGTACCAAAAAATCAAAATCTTAAAGGGAACTTCAAAATAAAACCTCGACAATTCCAAGTCGTCAATCAATTCAAATTCTACGACCGGAAAATTCAAGTTCAAAACTCAAGCCAAAACAGTATACACAAACTCAAAGAAAGAAATAAAATGAATCCAAGAATTCGAAGACAAAAAATGCAAAAGATTTCAAAAATTAAAAAAAAAATACAAACTACTGAAAATTTTTAAGATTTAAAGGGAAAATTTCAAATATGTATATTTCAAGAAAAACTCAACCAAAAGGGAATATATCTGCATAAGTATATAAAAAGAAAAGTCTCTATTAAAAGTAGCAATTCCAAACCTGGGATAACTCACTTTGCGCTTAAGGGTAAAAAACTCAAAAATTAAAAACAAATCCGAGTATAAGCCTTCCACGAAAAAAATTACATCCGTTGAAATTCAAATTATATTTCAAAGTGTAAAACTCAGGCCGAATCCCAAAACCGTGAAAAAAAAAATAAAATTTGCAAAAATAAAATATATACAGTATATACGTATTGCAATATAAAACTTTTAATAAAAATAATATAATAAGGTAAAAATAGGTGATATGTAATAATAAACATGCATGTATGTATATAAAAAATTAAATTTCAAAAAAAACTACTAATTTCGTTCGGTTGGAGTTCAAGTAGAAAATTTTATTTCTTGCTCTCTTCTTTTATACACGTACGTATGTATCACGAGTACGTATGTATACTCGATTATATTTGTTCCTATAAGAATATTAAATAGCTTTGGTGTGTATGTGGTGTTACACTGAGCGAGGTCATTGTGAAAGCGTTAAGTCCGTACGTCCTCAGTCCGACGTCGAAGTCACCTAATCCCCACCTAATATTCAATCTAGTGTGGCATGTCAACTGCCAATGCCGTAGCTCCAACGGTGGATGCCACACTCCCCCCATTTCCCCTTGTGAAGACTCACTATGAACCTCACTAGTGCGCGATGCTAGATAGCACACTAGGTAGCTCATAGCTTGTCTTCACTAAACTCAAAACAACAAAAACTACTAGTGACACCACAATTTCGAATCCCACTTCATCAGCGCGTTGAAGCAACAACGAAGGCACTTCGAAGTTGTGATGTTCACAACCCCCCATGTTAGTCAACCAGGCACTAGTCACTTCCGGTGGCCGCAAGTGACGTTGCCTTCGTGACCCTAACTCGTCCGATAGAAAGTAAGAAAATTAAATAAAACGAAACAGAAAAGAAGAAGTAAAGAAGAAGACGAAGAGTTAAAAGTTAGCGTTATCAAGATGGGAAAATTAAAAAAACTATTGGGCTAATAACGTTGGGCGCCATTGTTATGAGGGTGCTTGCGGGGTAGGACGAGGTGGCTTCCAGGCATGGTGGCAGGCCCAGACTAGCTCGCCGGATGGGGGGGTCATTTCCACTCGCCATACCTAACCCTACATATACAAAATTGTTGTCATGCCTGATTGAGAAGCAACAAAAAAAAATAGAAGAAATAGAACTGAGTAGTACTGCAAGAATGCTAAAAGAAAAGGCCTGTCCCGTCAGGTGGAGTCATCCCACCCCCTCTGCGCGTTTCGCATACGCAGCCATGGGCGTTGCGCTGACTCCAAACATTGCAACGCCCCCTTTGCCTGAACTAGTACGTCTGTGTATTTGTAACCTAGTGCCGTCTCGGTCCCGTCATCCGTCTACGCCCTCACGTCCCCTCTTAAGCCCCAGAATAACACCTACACCAAATATTGGCTCCTCACCACATCATTTTAGATAACCAAGCCGTCAACCTTTTTTTCCAACTTTTACATACGAATTCATTTATTTATATACTCACTTAAACCTACTTATTCTATATAGAAAAGTTAATAACAAAAATCTACCAAAAACAGTTCAATTCACAAGTTTAGGATTTCGAAATTTGCGAAGTTTAGAATTCACTATCCAATAGAGCTATAAAAAAATTCAAGGATACAATTCAGTTATATTAGCTGGCAAGTATTCAACCAAACAAAAAAAAACTCGGAAAACTAACTCACGAAAGAAAACCGAAGTAAAAAAAAACAATTAAATAATATCAAAAAACTTCAACAATCTTCTCAAACTTTCACGATCGCGTGAACACCCCTTCTATTTGCAGGTATCCAACAAATGCTCATACGCATATATTCAAATTCGCGCGAGTTAATAAAAAACCGAGGTAAAATATGGTAGCAAAACAAAATATTTTAAGAATGTATGTTTATACGCATGTGTATATGTATGTACAACAAAAAATCAGTTCTTTTTTTTTCACTCACCTTTGCTCTCCCTCGATGATGGTATCAACACGTTGAGAGGATGCTGAAAAAGGGCTGGAAAATGAAATATACATACATACATACATACACCCAAATCCAAATACACACGTGTGTGCACTCAGTCCGGGTTAGAGAGCCTATTATGCTTGCTCATAACTTCACTCGCTCGTGATAGCGGGCACCGAGCGAGTCGTAAAGACACAAAACTTAATGAAAATTCTAACTACGATTAAAAATGCCAAATCTTATCTAAATGAGATCAAATGTTGTATCAAAATTAATTACTTAAAAACCCNACTTAATGAAAATTCTAACTACGTTTAAGAATGCCGAATCTTATCTAAATGAGATCAAATATTGTATCAAAATTAATTACTTAAAAACCCGGGTTACGAATCGGCAAAAATTAGGAAATTACCTAAATAAAAAAAATGAAGTGAATGAAGAAATCAAAATGCGATTAAAACCGAACAAGGGAACGAGTGATAAAGAGTAGAAGAAACAACAAAAAAAAAAAAGTGAAATCCGAAAAGTGAGCGATAATACAACAACTTAAAAGAACTTAGCTTAAACTAATTTAGTCAACTTCAATACAAATCAACGTAAAAGTTAAATTCATTAATATCTATTTTTGGGTTCCGATCGGTTCGTATTTATGTTTTTTAAATTTTAATATTTTAATAGGCTTGTCCGATCTTGCATCCTTTAGTGCAAATAAAACAAAGTTATTCCACTATTGTTGCCCAACGCTTCGCTAAACTCATTAGCAACTGCAGGGGCTGGTTGTTTATTTTCACTGTATCAACAATAATTACAAAAATTACAATTATGCATTAACGTTTGACAAAAATTACATAAGGAACATACATGTATGACGTGCATATGAACATAAAAATGGCAAATGAATTATACTATTTTACTACTTACAGAAATTTCTATTATAACATATTTAATTAAACTTAATTTTACTTCGGTACCATCTATTGTGGTAGTCTTGTCAATACTGGTAATTGCTAAAATTCGTCATAAACATAAAATGTATGCAGCAGCAATGTCATCGGTATCTTCTTTCTTGTTTATTGTTTTTTCTCTTTTATGCATTATTCTTAGGCTCTCCAGTGTATACCTTGTCTTTTCCCTTTTTTCCTTGTCTATTATTATTTTGTTTGCAAAGTCAGCTGTGTGCCCACTAGTAGTTATGTGTTGTGATAGTGCTGTATTGGTTTTGTGTTTTTTTATGTCTGCCTGGTGTTCTGCTAGTCGAACGCCGAGAGCGCGTTTTGTTTTTCCTATATATATTTTGTTACAGGCTTCGTTTTCTTTGCCTTTACATGTTATTTCGTAAACTACGTTGTTCTGTTGTTTGGTGTCTATAGGGCTTTTTGTTTTTGTGTAAATCGTAGATAAAGTGTTATTGGACTTGAAGGCGAGAGTGATATTTTGTTTTCTAGCCAAGTCGCGATCGAGGTTTTTTTTATTTTATGTACAATAACAAATTGTATACTCAAAGTTTTGGAATGCCGATGGGCAATCCTCTTTCGCCAACAATTGCTGACATTATCATGGACAACCTACTTGACAATACCATCGCGGAGCTTAAAAACAAATACAATATTGACATAAAATTTATAGCGAAATATGTGGACGACATCTTTGCAATAATAAAACTAAACGACGTGAACAAGATTCTAGACACACTAAACAAATACCATAACAAACTCCAGTTTACCATAGAAATGGAAGAAAACGCACGCATCCCCTTCTTAGACGTCTGCATTCACAGAGAGANAAACAAACTCCAGTTTATCATAGAAATGGAAGAAAACGCACGCATCCCCTTCTTAGACGTCTGCATTCACAGAGAGAAAAATAGCTTACTTTTGGACTGGTACTCCAAACCTACATCTTCTGGCCGCCTAATTAACTACTACTCATCACAACCC
>NW_016158558.1:84505-89445 GCF_001687245.7 Rhagoletis zephyria | reverse complement strand
ACCAAATACAAAATAAACACCGCCAAAAACCTAATACATAAAATACTTACTTTAAGCCACCAACGATTTCATGACGCAAACATAGACAAAATAAAAAAAATACTAAAAAGCAACAATTACCCCGACTACCTAATACGCGAACTTATACAACAGAAAGTAATGGAAATAACCAGCCCTCAAAATAGAGCAACATCTACAAAAACAACAGACACGAAAAAACAATACCACAGCATAACATACATCCCCAAACTATCCGAAAACCTCGATCGCGACTTGGCTAGAAAACAAAATATCACTCTCGCCTACAAGTCCAATAACACTTTATCTACGATTTACACAAAAACAAAAAGCCCTATAGACACCAAACAACAGAACAACGTAGTTTACGGAATAACATGTAAAGGCAAAGAAAACGAAGCCTGTAATAAAATATATATAGGAAAAAAGGAAAAAGACAAGGTATACACTGGAGAGCCTAAGAATAATGCAAAAAAGAGAAAGAACAATAAACAAGAAAGAAGATACCGATGACATTGCTGCTGCATACATTTTATGTTTATGACGAATTTTAGCAATTACCAGTATTGACAAGACTACCACAATAGATGGTACCGAAGCATAGAAATGGAAGAAAACGCACGCATCCCCTTCTTAGACGTCTGCATTCACAGAGAGAAAAATAGCTTACTTTTGGACTGGTACTCCAAACTAACTACAACAAGTTAACTACTACTCATCACAACCCACCAAATACAAAATAAACACCGCCAAAAACCTAATACATAAAATACTTACTTTAAGCCACCAACGATTTCATGACGCAAACATAGACAAAATAAGAAAAATACTAAAAAGCAACAATTACCCCGACTACCTAATACGCGAACTTATACAACAGAAAGTAATGGAAATAACCAGCCCTCAAAATAGAGCAACATCTACAAAAACAACAGACACGAAAAAACAATACCACAGCATAACATACATCCCCAAACTATCCGAAAACCTCGATCGCGACTTGGCTAGAAAACAAAATATCACTCTCGCCTACAAGTCCAATAACACTTTATCTACGATTTACACAAAAACAAAAAGCCCTATAGACACCAAACAACAGAACAACGTAGTTTACGAAATAACATGTAAAGGCAAAGAAAACGAAGCCTGTAATAAAATATATATAGGAAAAAAGGAAAAAGACAAGGTATACACTGGAGAGCCTAAGAATAATGCAAAAAAGAGAAAAAACAATAAACAAGAAAGAAGATACCGATGACATTGCTGCTGCATACATTTTATGTTTATGACGAATTTTAGCAATTACCAGTATTGACAAGACTACCACAATAGATGGTACCGAAGTAAAATTAAGTTTAATTAAATATGTTATAATAGAAATTTCTGTAAGTAGTAAAATAGTATAATTCATTTGCCATTTTTATGTTCATATGCACGTCATACATGTATGTTCCTTATGTAATTTTTGTCAAACGTTAATGCATAATTGTAATTTTTGTACTTATTGTTGATACAGTGAAAATAAACAACCAGCCCCTGAAGATGCTAATGAGTTTAGCGAAACGTTGGGCAACAATAGTGGAATAACTTCGTTTTATTTGCACTAAAGGATGCAAGATCAGACAAGCCTATTAAAATATTAAAATTTAAAAAACTTAAATTCATTAAATTAATCCTCAGCAAACAAAATATTGAGCTCGGATTTACACAAACCCATGCGGTAAAAAGAAAATATATATATAAAAATACAAAAAAACAACAACGAGATAAATTGAGCGGGAAGAGAGCAGCGAGTTGAAAATAGGCGAGTAAAAAAAGGAAACAAGAAACTATGCTCAAACTGAAATCAAAAAAATTCAGAAGTTTAAGTAACTAAAAATATTATACCTAAGCGAAATAGTAATTCATAAAATTCATATGGCAAACGCGTAAGTATAACAACTAAAAATTTCCGCAAAAAAAAAAAAGCTGATGCTCCTCCGCTGATGGTTGTAGTAGCTGGTCGCTCCCCAAGAATTTCTGGAGGGGTGACCGCGCCCCCAATGTCTGAGCAGGGAAAAATATGTATGTATGTATGCTCGCCTGCTTCTGACCAGAATTCTCCTTTCCCCTATTCAGCCCACTGGAATTCTGCTTAATCGCTCAATCTGCAGCGGGCATTGACCCTCTCTCAGTTCGAAGATTCCGCACAGCTGATCCCTGTATTATTATTGTTGCCAGTTCTGCCTATGATAGTTGATATCAAATTGTATATGTAGAGGTGTGTGTGCGCTGCTTCTATCGTGCATAGGTGTTACATGGTTATGTATGGCGGTGCGTGCAACTTCTATCTAACGTCCAGCTCGGTACCTGTTGGTATAGATGGCGGTTGACTTTAATTGCGTCGGGGCTTGCTGCCTGCACTTGCGTCCTTTGTTGTTGACGCAACAATTGCAGTGTTGTTGACGGTAGTACTATTTTTCTGCTGGGGAGGTCGATTTATACCTGTGTACTGGCGACCTAAAAAAAAAACACTATAATTTAATCAAAAGTTAATAAAGCGGAGTGGTGGCCATACGCATCTACCTACACACTGTACGTACGCGGAAGCCAGTGCCTTCACGCGTTTTTGTGTATGCATGTAGATGGCCTTTTTTTTGTTCAAATTCAATTCGCTTGCTTCTTTAAACTTACTTCAACTCCCAATATTATCGGTCTTGGCTAATTAGGTGTTCCGGATAAGTGACGGGATCTCCACAGGTCTCGTTGGTTGCACTTCAGGCAGCTTCAGCTCGACCGTTATATATATATACATATATATAAATATATATATCTTTATACGCATATATATATATCCACAAATTACGGAATACCGCCGTTTTTCCCGTTTAACTTTTATATAAAAATATACATAATTAACCGCACAAAATTAGGCACTTAAACTCGCGACACTTCACCGCCAACGTATTTTTTTCTAACTGAACATTTACGACTCCTTCAGCGCTATTTTATTAGAGCTGATCAACCCGAAGGAGTGACTCAGTAAGTTTCCCGCATATCCCCGAAGTTTAAGATTTTTACTCAACTATAAACAACACTAACACATAGACATTCACACACGCTTAGTACTGCCTTATCGAACCGCCTGGTTAGCAAGGTTTCACACCCTTGGCTGTAACTTTGTGTGGCTTATAGAATTTATAGCTACTTTCACATCCGGTGGATACACACTCACACATACACAGTCATACTGAGTGGGACGCTGCGTAACAGTCACTGTCGACAGTTACAATTTCGAGAAAGTAGAGAATTTCGTTTACTTGGGAACCAGCATTAACACCGATAATAATGTCAGCATTGAAATCCAACGTAGAATCACTCTTGCCAACAAGTGCTACTTTGGACTGAGAAGGCAATTCAGGATGAAGTCCTCTCTCGACTTACGAAAGCCGCGCTCTATAAGTCACTCATCATGCCCGTGCTGGTATATGGCGCAGAAGCATGGACAATGACAACATCCGATGAGGCGGCTCTTGGAGTGTTTGAGAGAAAGATTTTGCGGAAGATTTACGGGCCTTTACGCGTTGGCGACGACGAGTACCGCAGACGATGGAACGATGAGCTGTACGAGCTTTACAACGATATGGACATAGTGCAGCGAATTAAAATACAGCGGCCCCGCTGGCTTGGTCATGTGGTTCGAATGGACACCGACGCTCCAGCTCTGAACGTATTCAACTCGGAACCCGCTGGTGGTAGCAGAGGAAGAGGGAGGCCCCCACTGCGATGGAAAGATCAGGTGGAGAAGGACTTGGCTTAACTTGGCGTTTCCAATTGGCGTCAGTTGGCACAGAGGAGAAACGACTGGCGTGCTTTGCTGAACTCGGCCAAAATCGCTTACGCGGTTACAGCGCCAAAAAGGAAGAAGAAGAAGAAGATAGGATGTCATGTCATGTGTTGTCGTATCCTCTGATGTCATGCTATAGGATGTCATACCATATGAAGTCATATCATGTGATGCCACGTCATGTAATGCCATGTCATGTCATACGCTGTCATATCATGTGATGTCAAGTCATGTGATGTCAAGCCATATAATGTGATGTCATATCATATAATGCCATGTCACGTGATATCGTGTGATGTGATATCATATTATGTGATGTAATATCATGTGATGTCTCTTCATATCATGTGATAAAATGTAATGTGATGTCATGTAACGTGATCACATTCCATGTTCCTGTTTCGATAAAAATACCGATAACAATATCCATAAACGTATAGAAAAATACAACGATTGCAAAATCGATTAATTCATCAATAAATATAGCAATCATCAGTATCGACTATTGTACATACCGTTAACAATATAAATGACTAAATCGATAACAAAATCAATTATTTAATCGATTATTATACCGATAACAATATCCATTATTGTATCGATAACAATATCGATTATTATATTGATTATTATATCGATTACAATAGCGGTTATTTAATCAATAACAGTATCGATAACAATATCGATTATTTTATCGATAGCAATATCGATTATTATATCGATAAAAATATCGAGTTTTATATCGATAACAATATCGATCTTCATCCTCATCCTTTTCTTCACATTTATCTTAATTTTTGCATATTCCTCTTCACCTTTACCTTAAAGTGTTTAAATTTACTTTGATCTTCGTTTTTGCCTGTACCTCTAGGCATCTTTATTTTTATTTTTATTCTCAAACCGCTAAACCACTGAGAACCATTTCCATGTGCATTATTCCCCTTGAATTTGACAATTTACTCCCAACCAACCAACTGCCGCTAAAGAAGTTTCACTTCATAAATTCAAGAAATGTTCTTACCCTTTCAGTTACCCTAATTCTTATGTATCTGTCATTGTCTCCATTTTCGTCTTTATCTTCACTTTTGCCTTCTTT
>NW_016158558.1:81400-84006 GCF_001687245.7 Rhagoletis zephyria | reverse complement strand
CTTGAATTTGACAATTTACTCCCAACCAACCAACTGCCGCTAAAGAAGTTTCACTTCATAAATTCAAGAAATGTTCTTACCCTTTCAGTTACCCTAATTCTTATGTATCTGCCATTGTCTCCATTTTCGTCTTTATCTTCACTTTTGCCTTCTTTCTTTTTGACTTGATCGTTATCATTTATTTCTTCATCTTCATATTTATCTTTGTTTTAAAGCTTAATTTCAAATGTGTAGTGAAACAACAGGCGAAACATGTCAAATTGAACATGTTGCAGCAACATCTATACACAATTCGAAAATGTTTAAACGACGGTTTTGGCCGTAATTTTCAACCAGTTGTGAAACCATAACAAATCTCATCTACGGAAAAAAGCCTTTCCTACGGTGTTCTTGGTTTTGAAATCGGTTCGGTAGAATCGCCAAACGAACGGAGACAAAATTTATGTTAGCGTATTAATATATAGATTAATTTGAATCGACATACCTACAATAAAATTTTGTATGCATACAAAGTCAATTGAATCCTCCAATAAAAAATTTAGTGCTTTTTTCTAGAAAAAACGCGATTTTTTTGGGTTTTAGTGCTTTTTCAAATTCAAAACTTGGCAACACTGAGGAAAAGAAATCAATATATTATACATGAACTACAAAACATGATAAATACAATAACTTTTGGTAAAGTAGGAATTTTGAACCATTTGACGAATTAAAAAATATAACATATTACCAGCACGGTACAATGACCATCACAGACCTAATGGATATTTCAAAATTTAAAAAAGCCCAAAAAAATTATATAATTGTACTATATATAAAATATCCAAAAATTAAGTTAGCATGTAAATATTACGAAGTTAGAGCTATTGAACAATTAGATGGTAAGCTTATTATTGATAAAAATATAACCAATTGCAACAATAAGTTCCTTAACGTAAAAGATTGTAAAACAGAAATTTTAAATACATATTGTAAACTGAACAAGCAAAGTACATGTTTATCAGAAATTTTAAATAAAAAACAAGGAAAATTTACAAAAATAAAAGAAAGAAATTTTCCACTCCTTACTTCCTTTCTAATATTATAAATCTGAAAGTGAGTTTGTTTGTTTGCTACGCTTTCACGCTTTAACCTGTCACTTAGCCCAACTTAAAATATAGGATACATTTAGGGCTAGCTTCCCCAACTCAACTTAACTTAGTTTAGCCATTTTTTGGACTTAAGTCAAAAGTTAGCCTAACTTTTACACAGCTTATTCTCGACTAAGTCTAAAAAAATTAGGTAAACTAAGTTAAATTGAGTTGGAGGAACCAGCCCATAATCTCGATAAGACAAGGGGAAAAACGGAATTATTCATACTGCATTCCTTAGGAAATATTTTTGGTAGATTACTGGAACTTGGTATGGAGATATATAAAACAATTATCTACTCATGGATGAGGGCTGACACCTTTAAAAAAAATCAAATTCAACTTCAATTAAGGGGTTCTTTATCTGAAAATTATAGATATTAAAAAATCGATGTTAAGAGCCTTAAAGAAGCTGTAGTTTGAATATATCTTGAAAAGGGTTGCCACCTGTTTAAAAATTCAAATTTAAATTAATTATACGCGAGTTATCTGAAGAACTAGAGTATTATGTCAAACGAAATATTGTTAAGAAACCTTTAGTTTGAAAGTTTTGAATAATATTTAAGTGTTTCACAAGGGTTGCCACAAGGGTTGTAATAATTAATTTAAATTATTGATAGTTTGAATTTAACCTTTTGAACAGTTAGCAACCTTTTTAAACCTGTTTCGTGTGACACTCATACATATTGTGAAACATATTCAAAACCATTTCGATTCATACCCATTGTACAATAATTACAGGTATCGTCTTCCCAGAGAGCGCATATTCCGATCCGCCTTATTTTAAAAATATCATTGTTGCCGACACTAAAACGTTTACTGCCAGGGAAAAGGGATATTTCCATACCCCATATACCATATATGTACACGTATTTTTTAAACAAACCATCTTTCAGAGAACTTATTTAATTTGCAAAAGCCGGTAAAAAAAACATTTGCTTGTAAATAAATTCAAAACTTGTACGGCTCACTACATTTCAAACGTTTTTTTTTTGTTTTGAAAAATTATAAAAATTAAAGTAAAAGAATCAACATTGAACTGCGTCAAAATGAAAATAAGGGAGCTCGAATTTCGATGTGAAGCAAAACTCTCTGGGAAGACAATACCTGTAATTTTTGTACCATGATTTATAGCAATCTATACTAATATATATTTTGAAAGCCGTTTTTTTTTGTTCGCAAAGCTCGAGAACGGCCGAACCGATTTTTTTGAAATTTCGGACACCTGCTTCAGACGTCCCAATGAAAAAGTCGCTATTTTTTAATTAGGCGTGGCACCTCCCATACAAAGTCTATGTATATTGGATTTCTGTAGAACAATTATACGCATCCATTTTGAAGTTGCCACCAACTATACTATAAAGTTTCTGGGGATTGTTGCCGCCAAGGAGTGAAGAGGAAATGTTCTTCACATTTATTTCGTTGTGAGATTAACCGTTCTATGACATGCTGCACAATTAGAGAATTTCAAGAACTTCT
>NW_016158558.1:68855-75673 GCF_001687245.7 Rhagoletis zephyria | reverse complement strand
TCACGGACATAACACTTCCGTTAGGTTATTTAAGGCGGCAAAAGACCACCAAACCATAATTTTAGCGGATGGGCGTGCCAATGGAAATCGTAAACGTGCACTCAAAAAAAAGTGGCCATGTAAAATTAACATTTGGCCATGTTATGGAGGAAAAATAGTAAATTAACGCGTTTCACGTTAAATTTACACGAAAAATGTTAAATTGATAATGTAATGTTTTACATTACAATATCATTTTTTAACGTTAAAACTACATTAAAAATTATACTGGGGAAAATAGCATTTTTGTTGTTAGTTTTACAGTAGGTGATGTTGTTTTAACATTAAAAAATGTTAACTTTTCTGTAATAGACGCATAATTTAAACCGACGTACATTTGCGCACAAGTTCCGAAGTTTTTACCAAAAAAAAGTAAAAGAATCAACATTGAACTGCGTCAAAATGAAAATAAGGGAGCTCGAATTTCGATGTGAAGCAAAACTCTCTGGGAAGACAATACCTGTAATTTTTGTACCATGATTTATAGCAATCTATACTAATATATATTTTGAAAGCCGTTTTTTTTTGTTCGCAAAGCTCGAGAACGGCCGAACCGATTTTTTTGAAATTTCGGACACCTGCTTCAGACGTCCCAATGAAAAAGTCGCTATTTTTTAATTAGGCGTGGCACCTCCCATACAAAGTCTATGTATATTGGATTTCTGTAGAACAATTATACGCATCCATTTTGAAGTTGCCACCAACTATACTATAAAGTTTCTGGGGATTGTTGCCGCCAAGGAGTGAAGAGGAAATGTTCTTCACATTTATTTCGTTGTGAGATTAACCGTTCTATGACATGCTGCACAATTAGAGAATTTCAAGAACTTCTTCACGGACATAACACTTCCGTTAGGTTATTTAAGGCGGCAAAAGACCACCAAACCATAATTTTAGCGGATGGGCGTGCCAATGGAAATCGTAAACGTGCACTCAAAAAAAAGTGGCCATGTAAAATTAACATTTGGCCATGTTATGGAGGAAAAATAGTAAATTAACGCGTTTCACGTTAAATTTACACGAAAAATGTTAAATTGATAATGTAATGTTTTACATTACAATATCATTTTTTAACGTTAAAACTACATTAAAAATTATACTGGGGAAAATAGCATTTTTGTTGTTAGTTTTACAGTAGGTGATGTTGTTTTAACATTAAAAAATGTTAACTTTTCTGTAATAGACGCATAATTTAAACCGACGTACATTTGCGCACAAGTTCCGAAGTTTTTACCAAAAATATAAAATAAGAAGTGGAAATGGAAAATATATTTGTACTGGGCGAAACAAAGAAGCTGTATATAGATCTCGGCTTCACACACGAAAGACTGAAGTATATAAATGCGGATGATCTCAAAGAAGTTTTTCCGGGCCAAGCAAACACTGGCTTAAGGGCTGAGTTACGTGAAAAAATATTTTTGCGGAAATCCAAAACTAACACACTGAGCTGGATGGATTCCCAGGAATTCAACCCTAGTGCATCTACATCGCTGTCGTCATCACCAAGTGTACTGGTATGCGTTTTAAAAAAATATCATATGCATTATTTTGTATTTGGAAAAAACGTCGCTTTACAGAATGTCATGGATATACTTAAAACATCAAGTTTGGGAAATTCCCTGTTGGACGTCTACGCCGAGAAAAAATCTTTTTGCCACGAAGATAGGAAAAAGTTGCTAAATTTAATTACCGAAAACAAAAGAAAACAAATATTATATACCACGGCCGCATGAAATGAAACAAATGGCTCAAGAAACCACAGAAATTTTTCCTACGGAAAATAAAGACATATACTATATATCAAGAAAAGATGCACGTAAACCAAACCAAGTGGCATGTTATATAACAGATTCAACAACCTAAATCGTAAAAGGTTAAAGACAGATAAATTAGTAACGATAATGCCAGAAGTTGATTTAACACACAGAGACTTGCATCCAGACATACTTTCTAAACAAAATAAAATGAGATTTATGAGTGGCGACGAAAATGATTCAATGGATATGTGGATATCGACTTACGAGTACCGTCGTAGTGATAATCAAGTTTCAAACAGTTTAAGTGCTAGTTTAGACAGATGGCCCTTTTACAAACAAGCCTCCGGAATGAAATATGTATGCTTTACACAAAACTCCATTAAAATTTTTATGTTTAATTTTTCTTTTGTATGCGGTATGTGTAGATTGAATACGACTACGACCAAATTTTTCCAGCCACAAAATACAATTTTATGAACAAATGGGCTTCACTGAAAGAAAAACTCACTCAACTTTACAAAGACAATATTAAAGACAAGTACCCTGGAGAACTATTTCGAACTCTTGACCCATCTTTGGATGAAAGTAAGTAGTAAAATATGTGATTAGAAATTGCAAATTCTTATTTTGTTTCTTTTTAGCTTCAAGTGATTGCATATTAATAATGCTGCTGAATACTGTCTTAAAGCCGACATCTCGAAATATTACAAAAGTTGATGGGAAAACTATTATTAAAAAAGTAACCATAGGTGATGCGATTTTGAGCAGCATTGTTGACATAAAATCAGGTAATGATTTGCAACGAGTAATAGAAGAGCGCATGAAGAATTCATTAGAGCGAAAAACAACGATACAACCATATCTCATCGTTATTGGCACCGATATAAAAACCTTAAAAGAGTTTTATACATGTTTCGATAAGTATTTACTAAAATTTAGTTCCTTCATTACTGCTTCAAAATTTTTCACGTATTTAATTTAAATTACCCAAGCGAATAGCATTTAATATGGCATTTTTTACAAAAATACGTTTATGAGATTTCGACACCACATGACATTAAGAGCTCTGCATTGACTGAATTTTAAAATTTTTTAAAGAGTAAAATAAGTAAATATGAGTTTTTTAATTAATTGTTTCATATGCAAAGCTAATTTTGGCGAGCTTACAGCTCTTACTCGTCATTTTAAACTGATTCATGGACTGGGCCTTAACGATAAATTTCAGTGCTCCTATGGCACTTGTACTCAAATTTTCTCAAACTTATCAGCAGTTCAAAAACACATACGAAAGCATTTACATAGTAATAATTCAAACAAAAATTCTGGAACATCCTGTACTACGGAAAATAATGAATGTAAAAAAGTAAAAAGTTGTTCACTTCAAAATGAGAATGGGCACATTCAGAAGGCGCAACAGCTCAGTAACTGTTGCGATTGCACCTTCTGAACGCGTTGTTTTGTACTTCTGATCAACTGAGCAGTTGCGTGTTAGATGATCGTAATATTTTTCTGATCATTTGAGACAACATGTTGTGTGTTTTGAATTTGACAGCTAATGTATCAAACCGTTCAGAAGACACATTACGATCACTAATTTTTTTAGCAACGGTTGCGCTCAACTGCTGCGCCTTCTGAACCTACCCAATAATGTACAACAACAGCTGATAAGTATTATTTCTAAATTTGTAGGCGGAGTAACGACTTTTGTGTAAACAAAACTAACATTTTAAGCAAATGTGTAGAATTTTCAACTGCTTTACATGCAAAAAGCAATATGACTAGGAGAGATATTTTATCGATACAATTAGAAGTTTCAGCTATAACTTCAAGTATAATACAGCCAATCAAAAATGCGGTTTTTAAAATATCTGCCCGAATCATAAGAGGAAGCATTTCTTGCCTTCACTAACTTTTGCGAAAATCCTTTTGAAGATATAAAATCAGAATATAAGCTGTTTAAATCTTTGATGGAATCGGACTGTTTTGCTAAACCACAGTTTTTTATTATAAATAATGAAATATCGGAAGTTATTGTAAATGGTAGGTGTACATTAGATGAAAGCAAAGTGCAAGGCTGTATAATGCCGATACATTTTCAGATTCGCAAATTCTTCGAGGTTCCTTTTGTTTTAGATACCGTATTGCAAAATATGGAAAGACTCTCAAAGGACTCCAGCATAACTCATTTCATCAATTCCACTAATTTTAAAAAGAAAGTTCAATTCTATTCTGGTAAGATTATTGTCCCGTTTTTTATTTATTTGGATAGCTTTGAAATAAATAACCCTCTAGGAAACCATGCTAATGTAGATTCAATATGTGGTGTATACTATTCTTTTCCTGTTTTACCACAACATCTCTTATCGAACTTAAACTACATATTTGTAGCTGCTGATTTTAAAAGCAACGACCAAAAGATTTTTGGCAATGATCAATTTCTTAAACCGTTGATTGAAGCGTTTTAAGATATTGAGGAAACCGGGATATTAAAAAAAGCTGAATCTGGTTTCAACCAAATTCATTTCGTAATGTGTAATGTACTAGGCGATAATTTGGGTCTGAATGGTATTCTCGGGTTTACGACTTCTTTTTCCTCAAATTATTATTGCCGTTTCTCTAATAGATGTCGGGGCGAGATGATGCTTGACCTTGTAGAATATCCGGAAAATTTAAGAACGGCAGAGAGTTATAATGCTGCATTAATAAAAAACGATGTTAAGTTCACAAGGATAAAAGCAAACTGCTTATTTAATCAATTAGCGACGTTTCATGTTACAAATAATTTTTCTGCAGATATTGTTCATGATTTGTATGAGGGGGTTTGCAGATATGATATATGTGAAATCTTAAAATACCTTATTTCCGAAAAAAAAATTTTTTCGATTGAAACTTTCAATTACCGAAAACAAATGTTTAACTATGGAGAAAGCGAAATCGGTAATCTCCTCCTTTAGACTTCCTCCAAATTACAAACAATAAAAAAAAATGTCAGCTCGCGAAATGATGACATTCATTCATTTTCTCCCTCTAATCATAGGTGACCTTGTTCCGAGACAAAACGAAGTTTGGCTCTTCTTCATAACGCTTTTAAAAATAGTCGACATTTTGTTGGTGAGCAGTTTTGATGATAAATTACTTCATGAACTGAAATATTTGATTCAAAAGCACAATGAAGATTATATGAAATTATTTAAAAAACTACTTAAGCCAAAGTTTCACTTTTTGACCTATTACGTTTCCATAATTAAAAAGTCAGGTCCTCTTAAGTATTTATGGAGCTATAGATATGAATCTAAGCATAGGGAATCAAAAATTTATGCCAGAAATGTAACATCGCTTAAAAATATATCATATAAATACTTTGAGTATAAAAGCTTCATTAAAATTTAGTGCTTTTCTTAAACAACACCATGACGGTCTGCCAAAACTAATCGAATATGAAAAAAATAACTTATTTAATATTGAATGTTCCGATTACTTTAATTCTTTAAAAAATATCGAAGAATTTAAATCTCATTTTACTAATAGTTCAATAACAAACTGTGTAACTTATAAAGGCAGTATTTCCAAAAAGGGCTATTTTGTAACTAAAGCAGTAAATAGAAAGCTCATAAATGTATACGAAATTCAAGATATACTAATAAGCCAAAATACATATGTTTACTTTATTGTTAATGAATACAACGTAATTAATTTTTCTGAACACTATCAGTCTTATGCTGTGGATGCTAAGCGTGAATTATTAGAAATAATTAAAATTGAAGTTTTCACAGGCCCACCCGCTCATTTATATTTTTTACCTGATGGAACTACAGTAATTAGAAATAAGGTATATTAGTTTATAATTAGGGGATTCACAAGGCGTGTTAAGCATCGTAAAACCGTAAGCTTAAAATTTTTTATGTAAAATAATGATTAAAATTGTTTTAGAGGATTCTAACTACGCCGAAATGTTTTTAAACTTATATAAAATATATAATTAGCTCCCTCTAAAACCATATTAACTGTTATTTTACATACATAATTTAAGCTTAAGATTTTTCGATGCTTAACACGTCTTGTGAATCCCCTAATTGTGTTTCAAATAATGCATTCAAAATGCGAGTTCTGTCATAAATATAAATAATAATAAATAAATAATAAGTTCAAACTAAATTTCTCACAGTGTTTTATTTACAATTTTTATTTTTAAATTCTATATTAATATTATATCATATTAACATTAAAAGAGGTGAAATTAACATTATTTTTCATGTTAATATTACATTAAAAAATGTCAATAATACGTTATTTTAATATTGCTTTTTTACATTTTTACTGTTTTTTCTATATAACAATGTTGATTTTACATTTCCAACTTATCACTGTTTTTTCTATATAACAATGTTGATTTTACATTTCCAACTTATCACTCCAGAATATAAAAATAACATTGACTTAATATCAAAATTAACATTTTGCAACGTTGGACGACTTTTGTAAACTAAAAATGTTACTTTTACGGCGGTTTACGTACTTTTTTCTGGGTGTGAATTGTTGGTGAAAATGTTGGACCAAAATGTTTCAATGATAAAATTAAGTTTGGGCGGGAGGAAGTTTTCCGGGTCTGCTAGTATTATAATATTTCATTTAAACTAAATGGCCCGTAGTTATAGTCGAAACCTCTTCTAGTTAAAATTAATCTTTAAGTTTAGAGTAGGCTTTAAGTTTTAGTCAGTTATAGACATGTTATAGGCATGTTTTTGCTAGATTGACACAAAACAGGGCCATTAATATAAAATAACAAGTGAGCAGCGCTGTCTTCGGCTATGCCGAAGGCTTCATACCTTTCATGAACATCTGCAAATTTTAGTTTGACAGATTACTGATTTTGATACATCGATAGAGGAGTTACATACTTATATAAAAAATCGCATCTAAACAATCAGAGGTATGGAAGATATACTTTATATGGCACCAATCTAAGTGATTTTCACTGCTATGTGATCGGTATGTAAACCGGTAACACAATTTATTGGGTTT
>NW_016158558.1:66940-67413 GCF_001687245.7 Rhagoletis zephyria | reverse complement strand
ATATCTTCCATACCTCTGATTGTTTAGATGCGATTTTTTATATAAGTATGTAACTCCTCTATCGATGTATGCAGATGTATTCAAAAGCAGTAATCTGTCAAAGTAAAATTTGCAGATGTTCATGAAAGGTATGAAGCCTTCGGCATAGCCGAAGACAGCGCTGCTCACTTGTTTTTACATAATTTTCGAATAAATAAGTTAGTTATTGAAGTTGAATTTGATTTTTTGTAAAAGGTGGCAGCCCTCATCCATGAGTAGATAATGATCTTATATATCCCCATATCAAGTTCCAGTAATCTGCCAAAAATATTTCCTGAGAAATGCAGTATGAAAACTTCCGTTTGTATGGGAGGTGCCCCGCCCCCTTTTCTAATCGAGATTAATAATAATAATAATAATAATAATAATAATAATAATAATAATAATAATAATAATAATAATAATAATAATAGATTGGCGCTTACACATATATT
>NW_016158558.1:59835-66813 GCF_001687245.7 Rhagoletis zephyria | reverse complement strand
ACGCCGACTCCGAACGGCGATTGTATTTTTATGAGAAGCTGTTTTTCATGGCAGAAATACACTCGGAGGTTTGCCATTGCCTGCCGAGGGACGACCGCTGTTAAGAAAAAACCTTTCTATATTTGCGATCGAGATTAACCGCCCAATTCTGTGTTTTCTTGATAAATTTTTTGTAAAGAAATTTTATTAAGATTTTTATCAAGTAAAAGCTTCCTTCGCATTCTGTGTCAATATTTATAAAACAAAAAGCTCTACGATTTCCACATTAGTGGAACTGATTTTCACATGAGTGGAACTGATTTCATTGTCACATATGAAGAATATGAATTTAAAAGCAAAAAATTTTTTGACTGCTGTAGCCGAGTAGGTAGAGATGTCGAATATAACTCCGTGTGTAGCAGGTTCAAATGCCGGCACATGGAGTATTTAATTGTTTTGTTAGAAACAAATTTATTTATAAAATATGTATACATTTCGCACGAAATTTCAATTTGTTAATAGCATTTTCAATCTTGATAACTTATCAAGAAAAGAGCTTTTGATTTCTGTTATGGAATACCAATTCTTGATAAATAATAAAAAATTGACAAACTATAAAGATTTTCAATTTATAAAGTGTACAGAATCGGCCTGTAAATGTATCCTATATTTTAAGTTGGGCTAAATGACAGGAGTGTACAAAATTTCATGTTGATCGGTTGATTAGTTAAAGCGTGAAAGCGTACCAAACAAACAAACAAACTCACTTTCGGATTTACAATATTAGTAAGGATAAGGATGGGTATCAAAACTACATGTAAGGGGTCTCCATCTATGTATAATCTCAAATTGAGTTCAATGATAAGTTAATTGAAAAAGTATGATAAGTGAGAAAGAAAGTTTTACGTAGTTTGAAATTATTGTGAAGATGGTTAAATAAACTTTAAGCCTCCTGTTTTTTAATTGAGTTTTCTTGAAATAAATTTTACTCAATGTACCACGTTGAAATTTTATACATTCAGCGAAGCTGGTGAGGGCGATCTAGTTGAAATTATGAAACAAGGAGCAATATTGATTGCAGGAAAAAATACATATTGTAGAAAATCAAACTTTATCAGGAACATATTTAGTAACATTTGAAAATAATACTGTAATAAATAATAAAACCTATGAAAATATTGAAGAAAAGATTTGGAATTATTTAAAAAATGATTATGTTACAAGGTTCATAGAATACAACGTTACCACATCAGCCATGGCCGCCATCTTGATGACGTAGATGGCTAAATTTTTGGAGTTGCCAGATTCCTAAAAATATATCTTATAAAAGTACACTATTTTAGTAAAAAATGCATCAAGTTTTATTTAAAATATGTGTAACCCAGATATTTACCGTTTGATAATTTGCGTCGAAGTTTGTGCTTTTTTCTGCGTCTTTGAGTTTATTTAAATTATTAAAAATTTAAGTGCGCTGTTTTTGATTGCAAAAATTACACTGAAAAAGGTAATTTAGGTTTTACCGTATGATCAATCGCAATTTTGGTAGCGAAATTTTGGCAATGTTATGAACGCTTTTTATTTAAAAATATGCCAGTGCGTTCTGCTCACTTTCAAGAATAAAATCACCAGCAAATTTCAATTNATCAATCGCAATTTTGGTAGCGAAATTTTGGCAATGTTATGAACGCTTTTTATTTAAAAATATGCCAGTGCGTTCTGCTCACTTTCAAGAATAAAATCACCAGCAAATTTCAATTTGCATTCGATTTACATTTCATTTGTCGCTATTGTACGAATATTATTAATTTAATCCAGTTTCACGTGAAGTTATAACATTTTATGTTGTTATAATAAGCTTTGCCACGATTTTATATCAAAAATGCCCGTTTGATTAGGATTCCTAAAATATGCTGTACGGCAACTATATTTTCTGCGTTTTGTGAACTCTCCTTCTTCGTAAAATATTGCAGCCAATCAGAACTGACTACGCAACTACGTCATTGGAGGAAAACAAATTTTTGACAACACCATGTCGTAACCTTCTATTCTATGAACTTTTATTATGTTAATAACTTTGAATTTTGGAATATATAGAAACAACCAATCAACAACTCAAATTGGAAAATATAAATGTATTAGGCAAAAAAGATAAAAATGTCAAAACTCGTTTATCTATTTTGTATATTGTCATAATTTTATGCATAATTTTGGTAATTTACATTTACATTAAATTCAAAAAAAACGTATAAAACTGCCAATCAAAACGAAAATATAGAAATTCAAGCAAATACATACAAAGTTATATTAATAGCCCAATTCTGTATCGGTGACAAACAACTTTTTACTGACAAATTTAAACATTTTCATACATTTTTCCTTAATAAAAACTGTGACAAGAACTTGTCACTGATACAGAATAGAGCCGTAAATCAAATAGAAAAAATTAACAGAAAATAATGAAGAATCGGGGACGATTCATCTTAGAGAGGGGGAGTTAACGGCAGACCCCACATAGCGGCACCATTGTAAATGTAAACAATATTCTTTATTGGGAAAAGCAAGTTTTGTATCTTACAGATTCACATTGCATGTTTTTCACACTTAACAATTAGCAAAGAATTGTATCTTACAGATTCACATTGCATGTTTTTTACACTTGACAATTAGGCAGGGGCTCTATTCTGTAACTGTGAGAAAATGTAGTGTACACCGAGCGCAAAACTCACAACCAAAAACTCACCGACTAAAATTCAGTTAGTTTTTCGGAAGAGAAGTGTATACAATTTTGATAGTTAAAACTCATTCTCACACATGCTGAATCGCAGAATGAGGAAGCTTACACAATTTTGACAGCTAAAACTCATTCTCACCCTTCCTGAATCGCAAAATGAAGAGTGCACACAATTTTCAGTGTACACTTGAAAACTCACCGTTACAGAAAAGAGTCCCAAGAATCATAATTGAAATCTGATATATTTTTCCCGCTCTTAATGGAAATTCCATCGAAAAGGTAATTGATAAATTCTTTGTCCAAGACATTGGAATTTCATCATAGGATGATGCAATGCCAACGCCTTGTGGGGAAATTAATCAAGTAACACCTAAGCTCCATACTTCCTAGATTTTAAAACGAAACTGTTGTATGTAGGGTAAGCCAAAATGTTATAGATAAGCTAAGATTGAAAGTAAAGGGCAGTCTTTTTCCAAGTTTGGAACTAACTTAATTCGTGTTTTAATTTATCCGCGAGGCCGCGGATTAAAACATTTTTTTTTACTGTTTCCCAAACGGGGAAACATAATTAGCATACGTTCATGCCAGATACGAAACCACTTCAACCGTCACCCGCGAACCGACAAGGTGGCCCATATCTACGCCTGACGTCATCGCTGATAACCCGGCTAAGAAATAACGCCAGCAGCTACGACATCACCAGGAACAGCTGACTGAAATATCTCTCATTATAAAAACTATAGCAGGCTCTGAATGAACACAAATTTTTTGTCATGAGTAGTCATCATCAATACCTCTTTGAAACCAATAAAAATATTTTCCACAAATGTTATATGGTAAGTGAATAGCGATTAAAATATCTCGTTCGGACGTTCCCAACATGGAACTCATATCGAAGATGACTGATGATTTTTGCTAAATTCTGCGTGTCTGTTAACGGTACAAAAAATTATGTATGAATGGTTGTTAGAGTAATAAGCAGCCATAACCATTGCGTCAACTTAAACTTCCTAACGATGTTTAGTAGCTGCCAAAAACTGTTCAAAGTAGTTCGGACGTTCCGGTTCGGACGTTCCGATTTTTTGCAATGGATAATATGTTTTGTTTAAGAATTTGAACTTAATGCAGATATGGGGTTTATTGTAAATAACTCTACATGTATATGAAGGCCTTAATTAACGTTCGTTGAAGTCATTTCTTCGTACAAGCAAACGTACATATCTGACTAAGTCTAAGCTGGCGTCGATATGTACTATATCTATATACTGCTACTCACAAAATTTAGTATACGGTTTGTTTTTGTTAACATTCGCAATGTTTTACATGCTAAATTTATTTTTTATTTTTGTTTTGTATTGAAATATGGCTTATATTTTAGCAAACCCCATTGAACTCCAAATATGAAGCTGTGTACGAAAATTATTAAAATTCTGCAAAGCAAACTTTTTAACATGAATTTCTAAAAAATCCAGTATGCAGTTTTATAGTCCATTCAGTTTTAGTACAGTAATGTGCAAATTTCAAATGTATAAACAATTCTCAAAAATCGTGGCGAACTTTTAGACATTCGCAATTTGCACATTATAATACTAAAACTGAATGGACTATAAAACTACATACATAACTGATTTTTTTATAAATTCTTCTGAAAAAGTTAGCAATTTTGCTGAAACTTTGCAAATTTTTCTTAATTTTCGTACACAGTTTCATACTTGTATTTAAATGGGGTTTGCTAAAATATAAGCCATTTTTTAATATAAAATTAACAACAAAATTTTGCAAATACTGACAAAAAACCGTATACTAAATTTTGTGAGTAACAGTACCTACATAGAACAATATGAACAAAAGTTATTTGAAGCGTTCGGACGTTCCGAATTTCAATATACTTACAATGGATAGTCCTATACCTTTCCGAAAAAAATTTTATACGACTGGCAAGAGTAACCAAAACTAGCTTTTGTATTAAAATTTTGACAAATGAATTAAACGTGACGTCTTTTTTTTTACATGTAAAGCAGAGACCGAAAATAATTATTATCCTAATATTCAGGATCAAAAACGTCGCCTTGTTTTAAGAGCAATTTTTTTCATCCTTGTATAATAATTATTTACGAGAAATATTTTTTTCGTCTCGCGGGACGATTATTTCAAGACGAATATTATTTACGTCTTCTCATAATAATTATATGGGCTTTTTATTTTTTTTCGTCTCTCGGGACGTTTATTTCAAGACGAATGTTATTTACGTCTTCTCATAATAATTATATGGGCTTTTTTATTTTTTTTCGTCTCTCGGGACTTTTATTTCAAGACGAATATTATTTACGTCTTCTTATAATAATTGGATGGGCTTTTTATTTTTTTTCGTCTCCCGGGACGTTTATTTCAAGACGAATATTATTTACGTCTTCTCATAATAATTATATTGGCTTTTTATTTTTTTTCGTCTCGCTTGACGTTTATTTCAAGACGAATATTATTTACGTCTCACATTTTTCTTAATAGAATTGGTACACTTACAGCCGATTTCACGAAATTATTTAATTGCAATTTAATTGACATTTAATTTAAATTTTAATTCTTATTAAATTTTGCATTTAAGTCTTACTCCTTTCACCAGTACACACTTGGCCTAATTCAGTTTGTCTGGCATAAATGAACTAACTCAGCTTCGAAGTTGAAATTTGGCGAAGTCAATCGCCATGGCATTTATAAGAATATGACCAAATTGTGGACCATCGGGCCACGCCCACCTTGACCGCCCATACAACATTATTTATAGCTTTAAAGATTTTCAATGAGAAGTGAGTAAATCTTATACGTATTTATATAAAGTAAAGTTGCAAAAGTGGTGTAACTCATTTACTCAAAAACCTCTGGACCGATTTAGACGAAATTTTGAGAATTTGAGAATTGGGAGAAGGTTTAAATTATGTTAGTTTGCTATCCGGTAAATATCAAAACATTAATTCAATTTAGTTAAATTAATTGTTTCAATATGGGTATCAATGAAAAGGATTTATTTCTAAGTAACATGTGGGAGGGTTGCCATCTGTTTAAAAAATTCAATTGAACATGAACATGGGAGTTAGGTAACTGGAATACGTATCACAATATGGGTGTCAGGCGAGGTTGGTTGTAGTCTAAAAATCTGTACAGGAAGGCGTAAAAAAATAGGTTTAAGAAAGTTTCACTTTGAAAATTTGTGGATGAGGGCTGCCAACTGTTTAATTATTTAATAACTTTAATGAGTGATTACAATATGGATATCAAACGCAAGAGTTTTAAAAAACTTCATTTCTAAACGGGGGGCGGGGGGGTGCTTTCTGGCAAAATATTTTTTTTATTATCACTTTTATTTCAACACATTTTGATTAAAAGAAAAATACTGATAAAAATAAAATATTTCACACAAACAACAAAAAATATAATCGATAATCGCATGAGGCTTTTGCCTGAAAATTTCAAAATGCACTTAGTGGCATTGTGCTACTATGATAGCTCGGCCCAGTAATCATAGTCAACTTATGTACAGTAGACTGCATCATTCCCCATACAAGAAAAAATCGGTACTATTCTTCCGAAATAAAAAAGGTGAGAAAATACCTTTCCACTAATACCTCATAAGTCTATATCGGTAAAGTGTTGGAACAGTTATTCAAATTTTTCTTACCCAAACCTTTGAAAAAAGTTAAAAAACAGCATCAAATTCTTATTATTGTGATTCCGTTGATACAATTTTTTAATATTTTTATGTAGATTTTTTAAGCTTAAACTGCTTTTTCATCTGGGAGGAGTTTTCCAAAAAATCCTTTAAGAAACTATTTTTATTCATAAAAAACTCCATTTTAGAGGTATTTTGCAAACCAGTTCAGCTCACGTAAATCTTATTATTTTTCAGAAATATTTTGGTAGAAGTCTTAAAATGTACAAGGTTTGGTAATCCCGCCGGAAAAACCGCACTTTTTTTGTACATTGTACAGTAGTCGAAAAAATTATAGCCGCACTAAACTTTCACAAGTTATAAAACATTATATTTGTCGTTTTTTAATTTTGGTTAGTTTTTTATAGTTCGTTCTTTACCAACATCCGTATAAATACAAGTTTAAAGGCAGTGTCATACGATTGGATATTTGCCAAAATTTGGTGCAAATCGTATCCCAGTTGTGTAAATACCCAAATATTTTTCTTTATCCCAATCACGAAAATTAGTTTGTTGAAATTTTTCAATAGAACAGCGCAGTATTGTACCAATCTTTTGACCA
>NW_016158558.1:55900-59406 GCF_001687245.7 Rhagoletis zephyria | reverse complement strand
AGTAAAAATAAATTTATTGATTCCATGAATTTTTGCACTTTTATGTTCATTTTTTCGATTTCTGGTTTCTGGTTTTCGATAGATGGTGATTTTTCACGATTGCTAAATTTTTTTAATATTTCGAGTTCCGAAAAAATTTACTGAACTCTCAAGAAAAACGAAAAATTCATATAAAACGACGGACGAGAAATGGAAAAGAAATTTTCTTCTACCAAATTTTCATAAATCAGTTTGCAGCTCTCAAGAAAAAAATTCTCGTATATTTATTTCCTCATGAAAATTTACAGCAAAAGCAAAGCGCTTTTTCAAGCAACAGAAATTATAATAAATATTTCTTATAATTTATTATTAGCTTTATTTATTTATTTATTTTTTATTTTTTAATATTGCACAAATTTAGAAACTTGGATTTACACGGGTCTTGTTAAAGAATAAACTATATTTTAATAAAAAAACTAGCAGAGCACCCGACGTTGTTCGGGATAAACAAATCAAAATATAAATATTTAATTCAGCATAAATTAAAGGAGACACACTATACATTCCGTTTATCTGCATATTCGCTTAGCTATTTTACTTTTCCGGTAGAATTCTTATTTCGGAAGGAGATTTATTCATTGCGAATGAACATTTTTCGTTTAAGAGCATCGCGGGATAAAAAAAACGATTTAATCCTTCCGTTCCGAAATGGTCTAAAGACTATAAGACACAGTTTTAAATATCCGAGTGATATATATAATTGATTAATACATATGTATCCCCCTTTTAAAAACTCATTTATGTATACTTTACTCTAAACAACTCCTATGTATGTCTGCATAACAAATTTCAAGTTCATGTGAATTATGGTTTTAATTTATGGCTGATTAAAATTTCCACGCCTATGCTCCACGTTCCCTTTTACAAACTTTACTATAAGCACCTACCATGGATATGTATTCATACCAAAGTTCATCATATTTGATCCATGTGGAATGTGCCACGCCCCTTTCAAAAACTCATTTATATATACCTTACCATAAGCACCTGCCCTAGACACGTCTGCATACCAAATTTAAATTTCATGTGACTTATGGTTTTGAAGTTATAGATGATAAAATTTCGCCGCCTATGGGATGTGCCACGCCCCCTTTTACAAAGCCATTTATATATACCTTACTATAAGCACCTACCATAGATATGTCTGCATACCAAATTTCAAGTTCATGTAACTTATGGTTCCGAAGTTATATCTGATCAAAAATTTCACGCCTACGAAATGTGCCACGCCCCTTTTTACAAACTCGTTTATATAAACCCTCGTATAAGCACCTACCATTGATGTGTCTGCAAACCAAATTTCAAGTTCGAGGGACTTATGGTTCCGAAGTTATGGCTAATAAAAAATTCCATGCCTATGGGATGTGCCACGCCCCTTTTTACAAACTCGTTCATATATACCCCCCTATAAGCACCTACCATGGATATGTCCGCATACCTAATTTTAAGTTCGTGGGAGTCATGGTCTGGAAATTCTGGCTGATTAAAAATTTCACGCCTATGGGAGGTGCCACGCCCCCTTATCGGATCCCAATTTTTTCACCCTATTATAGGCCCAGGTGTCATGGCAATACTCTGTCAAAATTTTGTTCGATTCTGTCCGTCCGTTTAGACTTCAACCTGGCACATACATACATATATACAAAACGTACTTCCACAAATATATAGCAGATATCTATCGTTCTCATAGCGAAAAAAAATTTTTGGGGATATCTCGGCCACAGGGCCACCTATGGTGTAAGTTTTAAGTCCAAATATTGCTTTTCAATCGGCTAAATTGTTTTCTAAATATGAGCCAAATCGGCAAGTAAATGTAATTTTTAGGAATATCCTGACCCCAGCGCCACCTAGCAGGCAAATTTTTGATAGAAATATTTCTTTTCATGGTACTGATTTATGTTCCAAATATGAACGAAATCGGTCCAGCCGTTTAGTAGTTTAGTGACATTCAGCTTTCTTCATTTTTCGGCAACAACAACAAAAAAATTCAACTCTTTTTTAATCAAAAAACCTGGCACACAGAAGGTCCAATAATAAGCTTTTTACAGAATTGAAATCGGTTCAGCCGTTTGGTCAGGCATCGCGGTCATACGAAAAACATTTCATTTTTTATATATATAGATAACCAAAATGAAATATCTTTAATTGGACATGCACATTGTACATACAAGAAGTACATAACAAAATAAAAAAAAAATATATGTGTATAGTTAAAAAATAAAATAATCAAAACCATTTGGATTGATACCCATATGTTATAACCCATATAACTTTTTAAATAATTTTAATATTTTGAATTTAATTTCTATTGTGTGGCAAACCTTTTTTGAACAAGTAAGAAAGTCTAAGTTCGGGCGGAGCCGAACGTTTTGCTTTTATGTGGGTGCCACGCCCATTTTCCAAAATTTTACCATAAACGTATTTCCTGGTAAAGAATTGTTGCAAGCATTAATTTTGAATAAATTAGCTTTAATATTTACTGATTTATCGAAGATTTTGTATTTCTCTAAATTACCGTTTTATGGGATGTGTGCGTGGTTATTGTCCGATTTTTTTAATTTTCGTCCATTTAGTATGCAGTATCAAGGCCAACAACTGTGNAAAATCAGTTTTCACTTTTTCATCGACTCTTATAGTAAACGGGCCACTATTTCCAATGCAATAAACCGCAGCTTTCTAGCTGCATTAGATTTTCACAATTTCATTTCAAAGTTAGGTACCTTCACACAAAAAAGTACAAAAAAATCAAATCTGACAAACTATTCTGAAATTAATCAAATTCGCTTGAAACTCGTTACTCGGGGGTTTTCGAACATCGGATTCGTAGTCATTGACCTCGTTTTCGGTGTCAACGACATATTTGAGTTTCACATGAATCCGAACCAGTTTTAAATTTTTTCCGCCATATTGGATCCGCCATTTTGAATTTAAAAAAACGAACATCGGATTCGTAATCAGCGACACCAAAACCCCTGGGTAATGAGTTTCAAGCGATTCCGATCAATTTTTAAAAAAGTCATCCGCCATATTGGATCCGCCATTTTGAATTTTCGGAAAATAACATCGGATTCGTAATCAGCGACCCCGAAAACCCCCGAGTAACGAATTTCAATCCATTAAAACGTTCAGAAGCATCAAAATCAACTTGGTAAACTTCAAAGTCGTTTTTCTCGAAATCTTTTTTTCTGAGCGTAGGTCCCTTTTAACTTTACGTGTCACATATAAATTTATTTAACGCTTTAAGGGCCGTTAGCGTATCTGAGTTAAGCTATAGTTTATTTATTTATCATTTAACTACAGAAAATTGGATAGAATTACTTGAAAATAGATAAATTAACGGTCCTAAATCTCCGAACTCGATAAAGCAGTATTAATTCAATAAAAGTCCCATATGATTATTATGAGAAGACGTAAATCATATTCGTCTTGAAATAAACGTCCCGAGAGACGAAAAAAATAAAAAGCCG
>NW_016158558.1:54387-55756 GCF_001687245.7 Rhagoletis zephyria | reverse complement strand
ATATTCGTCTTGAAATAAACGTCCCGAGAGACGAAAAAAAATAAAAAGCAGATATAATTATTATAAGAAGACGCAAATAATATTCGTCTTGAAATAAACGTCCCGAGAGACGGAAAAAAATAAAAAGCCCATATAATTATTATAAGAAGACGTAAATAATATTCGTCTTGAAAAAAAAGCCGCAAGAGACGAAAAAAATAAAAAAAAAACCCATATAATTATTATGAGAAGACGTAAATAAAATTCGACTTGAAATAAACGTCCCAAGAGACGAAAAAAATATAAAAGCCCATATAATTATTATGAGAAGACGTAAATAATACTCGTCTTGAAATAAACGTCCCGAGAGACGAAAAAAATAAAAAAGCCCATATAATTATTATAAGAAGACGTAAATAATATTCGTCTTGAAATAAACGTCCCGAGAGACGAAAAAAATAAAAAAGCCCATATAATTATTATAAGAAGACGTAAATAATATTCGTCTTGAAATAAACGTCCCAAGAGACGAAAAAAATAAAAAAAAAACCCATATAATTATCATGAGAAGACGTAAATAATATTCGTCTTGAAATAAACGTCCCAAGAGACGAAAAGATAAAAAAGCCCATATAATTATTATGAGAAGACGTAAATAATACTCGTCTTGAAATAAACGTCCCGAGAGACGAAAAAAATAAAAAAGGCCATATGATTATTATAAGAAGACGTAAATAATATTCGTCTTGAAAGAAACGTCCCGAGAGACGAAAAAAAATAAAAATCCCATATAATTATTATGAGGAGACGTAAATAATATTCGTCTTGAAATAATCGTCCCGCGAGACGAAAGCAGCCTTTCCATTGTTCAGTAATAATTATTGAGCAATATTTAATTTTATTTCTTATAATCGTTATGGTCTCTGATGTAAAGTATATTTTGCGTCCGAACGCTTGAAAAAAAGCACAATTTGTAATTTAACTTTGGACCGTTCCTAATATTTTTATACCCGAGCGAGTTATGAGTCCTTGTTAGGAATTAAAAGTACACAAGAGTTTATTTCAGTCTCGTTTTATTTCCAGAACTGTTTTCCATTTTTACACTTACATCTATTTATACTATTTCTAACTATTGTTTGTTTGGTGATAAAAAGATGTTTACATGTTTAGCATTATGTTATCATAATGCTTTGTTACTTATCACCGAATATAATTGTTTATGTTATTAAAAAGATGTTTACGGGTTTATACTTGTCTATCGTATTCTCTTTGTTATTATGTTATCATACAAGGTTAAAGGGCATATAGTTGTTTGTATGTATTTTGGTTCGTGAATAATGATTATATGTATATGTGTATGTATCTAGTGTTTAGGTTAGCGTCGTTAACT
>NW_016158558.1:45786-50822 GCF_001687245.7 Rhagoletis zephyria | reverse complement strand
TAACGGTTGTTTGTAACAGCCAAAACGAATCGAGATAGATATAGACAAATGTATACATAAATGCTCTGAATGAATAGAGAAGTCGATTAAGCCATGTCTGTCTGTCCGTCCGACCGTGTACACGATAACTCGAGCAAAAATTGAGATATCTCAACGAAATTTGGTATGTAGGTTTCCATTTATCCAAGGTAGTTTGGTATTGCAAATGGACTAAATCGGACTGTAACCACGCCGACTTCCCATATAACGGTAATTTCCAGAAATGCGAAAACTGCGATATTTTAGTTACTACTGAAGATAATTCACTCAAAATTGGTATTCACAATACTTTCAGACGAAAAATAAGAATATTATAAATCTTTGGAAAATGGGCGTAGCTACGCCCACTTATGGTTACATGTGTATATCTTGGTAACCGCTGCNTACTACTGAAGATAATTCACTCAAAATTGGTATTCACAATACTTTCAGACGAAAAATAAGAATATTATAAATCTTTGGAAAATGGGCGTAGCTACGCCCACTTATGGTTACATGTGTATATCTTGGTAACCGCTGCACCAATTTCTTCCAAACTTAGCGCAGTGGTTGGCCTTGTTACAGCATACTAAATGGCCGAAAATTTAAAAAATCGGACAATAACCACGCCCACATCCCAAATAACGGTCATTTAGAGAAATACAAAATCTTCGATAAATCAATAAATATTAAAGTTAATTTATTCAAAATTGATGCTTGCAACAATTCTTTACCAAGAAATACGTTTATGGAAAAATTTTGTTAAATGGGCGGGGCACCGAAAATTTTTATTATTTTTATTGTGCATGCCACATAAAAGCAAAACGTTGAAAATTATTGAAATCGTTTTAAAATTACGGCCGCTTTTCATATAACGGTAAATTTCAGAAATGCTTGAAACTGCAATATTTCGAGATTTAAGGACGCTAATTTACTCAAAATTGATACACCCCGGCTTACCATCTAGCGGTAGGTTTCGGAAAGGTGGAAAAACATATATTTAATACTTGCGCCGGGTATTTAATTTTCGGCTCCGCCCGAACTTAGACTTTCTTACTTTTTAACGTTGTTTTTTTGTAAGGCTTACAGAACATAAGCTGTACTAAATTTTCGTATAGATTTCCAATTCTTTTTAATCGGGTGCTGCAATTATGAAGGATTCATGATTTCTCCGGAAAAAAGAAAAATTAAAAGTGTAGTTGGAAAGCCGCAAATATCTTGAAATGGAACGGACCAATTAGTCCAATATTTTGGTGGATGAAAGACAAAATATGTAGTTACCGATTGGCATCCACAAACTTTGTCCAGGCAAAATTCTATTTTTTTGGTCTTGGTTGACACTTTTCAGGAAACACCCATATGTGGATTCCATCAAGCAGAGGAGGAGCATAACAGTGGAGAGGACCATATCATCGGCGGCAGCAGTGTCGGAGAGAGCAGTGGAGGATAGTTCCAGTTTCGTTTTCATTNGGTTGGCCTTGTTACAGCATACTAAATGGCCGAAAATTTAAAAAATCGGACAATAACCACGCCCACATCCCAAATAACGGTCATTTAGAGAAATACAAAATCTTCGATAAATCAATAAATATTAAAGTTAATTTATTCAAAATTGATGCTTGCAACAATTCTTTACCAAGAAATACGTTTATGGAAAAATTTTGTTAAATGGGCGGGGCACCGAAAATTTTTATTATTTTTATTGTGCATGCCACATAAAAGCAAAACGTTGAAAATTATTGAAATCGTTTTAAAATTACGGCCGCTTTTCATATAACGGTAAATTTCAGAAATGCTTGANTTAAATGGGCGGGGCACCGAAAATTTTTATTATTTTTATTGTGCATGCCACATAAAAGCAAAACGTTGAAAATTATTGAAATCGTTTTAAAATTACGGCCGCTTTTCATATAACGGTAAATTTCAGAAATGCTTGAAACTGCAATATTTCGAGATTTAAGGACGCTAATTTACTCAAAATTGATACACCCCGGCTTACCATCTAGCGGTAGGTTTCGGAAAGGTGGAAAAACATATATTTAATACTTGCGCCGGGTATTTAATTTTCGGCTCCGCCCGAACTTAGACTTTCTTACTTTTTAACGTTGTTTTTTTGTAAGGCTTACAGAACATAAGCTGTACTAAATTTTCGTATAGATTTCCAATTCTTTTTAATCGGGTGCTGCAATTATGAAGGATTCATGATTTCTCCGGAAAAAAGAAAAATTAAAAGTGTAGTTGGAAAGCCGCAAATATCTTGAAATGGAACGGACCAATTAGTCCAATATTTTGGTGGATGAAAGACAAAATATGTAGTTACCGATTGGCATCCACAAACTTTGTCCAGGCAAAATTCTATTTTTTTGGTCTTGGTTGACACTTTTCAGGAAACACCCATATGTGGATTCCATCAAGCAGAGGAGGAGCATAACAGTGGAGAGGACCATATCATCGGCGGCAGCAGTGTCGGAGAGAGCAGTGGAGGATAGTTCCAGTTTCGTTTTCATTTTATTTTAGTTACATTTTTTTGCATAGATGCGTATACATATGTACATACATAGAGAGCAGACGAGATTTTTTGTTTTTTTTCTTTACCCCGCCGAAATCGCAATATTTCGATAAATAGTAATATTTTTTTTTAGTATCTTGTTTTTCTCATTTTCTTGGTAACTTCTGAAGTTTGGTACACAGTCAATACATATTTGTTTGGTTATAGCCGCTTAACTCTTCTTGCTTAATCTATAATTTTCTTATTTATGGTATACTAGATCGCCCTCACCCGCTACATTGAATAAAATTTATTTCAAGACAACTCAATTAAAAAACAGGGGGTTTAAAATTTGTTTAACCATCTTCAAAATGTTTTCAAACTAAAACTTTCTTAAACTTCTCACTTTTCATACTTTTTCAACTCAATTGAGATTTTAAACAGATGGAAATCCTTTATATGTAGTTTTGAAATTAAGCCCTTTTAAAATCATTTTGATTGATATTATAATATAATTCATTTAAATTATTGAATAGTTTGAATTTAACCTTTTAAACAGTTGGCAACCTTTTTAAACCTCTTTCGTCTAACACTCATATTGTGACACATATTCAAAACCATTTCGATTCATACCAATCTATACCAATATATATTTTGAAAGCCGTTTCTTTGTGTTCGCAAAGCTCGAGAACGGCCGAACAGATTTTTTTTTTTAATTTCCGACACCTGATTCAGACGTCCCAAGGATTATTATAGGCTAAAAAAATGTTCGATATATAGATACCGAATATCTCTGGAAATTTTCATGGTAGAGTACTGGAACTTGGTGTGGAGATATATGAAATCAATCTTATACTCATGGAGAAAAACGGGCTATTTGAAAAGAGACGACCTCAAAGAGGCGCCGTACAAACGTATATATAATTCATCTGTAGGTGTGTTTGTGAGTGAAATCCTCCTAAATGCTCGGACGGATTTTGAACGAAGTTTTTTGTGTGTTTTTGAGTAACTCTCTGGATAGTGTAGATTCACAAAATCACCCGCCAGTTGACACTGGAGTTAAGTTATTACTAAAAATCTTATTGATGATCCACTTTGACCAATATTCAAAATATGTATTGGTAACGGTAAAGGCAATACTATTGCAAAAAAGAGCTGCCACGTGGCGCTGGAGTGATTGCGAATAATCGCCAAGTTAGAAAAGGTGCCGTGAATGTCAGAATAAATAAACCTGTTGCACCATTGAGTATATAGAATTTTTATGTGTTACGATTGGCCCTACGTATGTGATTTTTGCCAGTATTGTTATGCCTTAAAGCTTCATTCGTAGGCACCAGGGTTGAGTTTTGCAGGGGTAAATCTCAAATCACCACCGATAAATCAACCGCCAAAACCATCGCGCGCCTTTTGTGTAATAAATTCAAGTAAAAAAAATTTATTTTGACTTAAATTGCTTTCGTGAAACTTACTTTTAAGGTATTTCGTCTGAAATAAGTCTATGTATATTGGATTTCTGTAGAACAATTATACGCATCCATTTTGAAATTGCCACCAACTATACGATAAAGTTTCTTGGACAGATTTACTATAAAACCGGATCATTGTTGCCGCCAGGGAGTGAAGAGGAAATGTTCTTCAAATTTATTTCGTTGTGAGATTAACCGTTCTATGAAGTGTTACACAATTAGAGAATTTCAAGAACTTCATCACGGATATGACGCTTTCGTTAGGTTATTTAAATCGGAAAACGACCACCAAACCATAATCTTAGCCGATGAGCGTGCCAATGGAAATCGTAAACGTGAATTGTTGGTGAAAATGTTGGACCAAAAAGTTTCAACAAAAAAAGATTTTATTTTTAATATTTTTGTTGAGCTTTGTACCACGATTGTTTATTAGGAAAAATTGAAAAAGCAACAAAGTCTAAGCGGTAAAAGTTATAGCACTATTTCGGAGATCACCACATCTCCTCATCAGACTTCTTTTTTCTAGACTTCAGCAGGGATCGAACCTGCGAATTCGATGTTCAAAGTCAGAAGCGTTAACCACTGAGCTATGTACATCCCGTAAACTCTTGTTGCTAATTCATTTTCCTTATTCAACCAACTACTATCAAGTGCAGCTGATTTGCCGCTATTTAAACTCGACAGCGTGGTTGTTGTTGTCAATTCTATACATCCATTTGCTTATTTGCTTTTTTGTATAGTTTCAGGCAGGCTCTTCCTAAACTATGTATTTGTCAATGTTATTGTGGCTTGTTAACATTTTATTTTTAATATTTTTATTGAGCTTTGTACCACGATTGTTTATTAGGAAAAATTGAAAAAGCAACAAAGTCTAAGCGGTAGAAGTTTTAGCACTATTTCGGAGATCACCTCATCTCCTCATCAGACTTCTTCTTTCTAGACTTCAGCAGGGAAATAGTGCTATAACTTCTACCGCTTAGACTTTGTTGCTTTTTCAATTTTTCCTAATAAACAATCGTGGTACAAAGCTCAATAAAAATATTAAAAATAAAATGTTAACAAGC
>NW_016158558.1:41853-45776 GCF_001687245.7 Rhagoletis zephyria | reverse complement strand
AAAGGTGGCAACCCTTGTGAAAGACTTCGATATTATTCAAAACTTTAAAACTAAAGGTTTCTTAACAATATTTTGTTTGACAACCATATTTTAATTCTTCAGATGGCTTGGGTATAGTTAATTTAAATTTTACTTTTCAAACAGGTGCCAAGTCTTTTCAAAATATATTAAACTACAGCATTTTTAAGCCTCTTGACATCCATTTTTTAAATATAATTTTCAAGTAAATAACTCCATTAATTGAAGTTGAATTTGATTTTTTTTAAAGGTGGCAGCCCTCATCCATGAGTAGAGAATGATTTTATATATCTCCATACCAAGTTCCAGTAAACTTAAAAAAAATATTTTCTGAGAAATGCAGTATGAGAAATTCCGTTTGTATGGGAGGTACCACGCCCTCTTGTGTAATCGAGATTAAATGTATCCTATATTTTAAGATTGGGCTAAATAACAGCAGTGTACAAAATTTCATGATGATCGGTTGAATAGTTAAAGCGTGAAAGCGTAGCAAACAAACAATCTCACTTTCGGACTTATAATATTAGTAAGGAAGTAAGGTTGCATATTTTTTTTTTTAGAATTCTACACTTTTTTGGTTTTGCTCAGTTATAATTTTCTTACGCACTCCACTGTATCCACCCTTTATTTGAGGGCATACGCGCGTTTACGGATTTTGGCGAGTTGCCTTAATTAATTAGTAGGTACCAAGATACGCGTTTTGGGTACACTTTTTTTGCTATTGTTTTATTTTTTTTAGTCTATACTATCTATTTCTTTTCGGTGCTTAAAGATTTTGGCTTGCATATTAGTTTGTGGTGGTATTGAATTTCCGCACTGGCATTATGACCCGCTCGTTGCCCCGAAACGCGAGCGAGTGATAAGGCTTCTACTGGAATAGTAGGTCGAGGCCTCAGCATCGTGAAGGCGAACATATGTATGTAAATATTAAAATATATGTATGTATGTTAGGTTTCTAATTGCCCAAACAGGTTCTCAACAGGGTGCTGGCGCCATCATTTCTGGAGACCAAGGTGAGTGCGAAAGATGTTTATATCAGAGACCATAACGATTATAAAAAATAAAATTAAATATTGCTTAATAGTTATTACTGAACAATGGAAAAGTTGTTTTCGTCTCGCGGGACGATTATTTCAAGACGAATATTATTTACGTCTTCTCATAATAATTATATGGGATTTTTATTTTTTTTTTCGTCTCTTGGGACGTTTATTTCAAGACGAATATTATTTACATCTCCTCATAATAATTATATGGGCTTTTTTATTTTTTTCGTCTCTTGGGACGTTTATTTCAAGACGAATATTATTTACATCTCCTCATAATAATTATATGGGCTTTTTTATTTTTTTTGTCTCTTGGGACGTTTATTTCAAGACGAATATTATTTACGTCTTCTTATAATAATTATATCGGCTTTTTATTTTTTTTCGTCTCTCGGGACGTTTATTTCAAGACGAATATGATTTACGTCTTCTCATAATAATCATATGGGACTTTTATTGAATTAAAACTTCTTTATCGAGTTCGGAGATTTAGGACCGTTAATTTATCTATTTTCAAGTAATTCTATGGAATTTTCTGTAGTTAAATGAAATAAATAAATAAACTATAGCTTAACACAGATAAACTAACGGCCCTTAAAGCGCTAAATATATTTATATGTGACACGTAAAGTTAAAAGTTACCTACGCTCAGGAAAAAAGATTTCGAGAAAAACGACTTTGAAGTTTACCAAGTTGATTTTGATGCTTCTGAACGTTTTAATGGATTGAAATTCGTTACTCGGGGGTTTTCGGGGTCGCTGATTGCGAATCCGATGTTAGTTTTCCAAAATTCAAAATGGCGGATCCAATATGGCGGATGACTTTTTTAAAAATTGATCGGAATCGCTTGAAACTCATTACCCGGGGGTTTTTGGTGTCGCTGATTACGAATCCGATGTTCGTTTTTTAAAATTCAAAATGGCGGATCCAATATNGCGAATCCGATGTTAGTTTCCAAAATTCAAAATGGCGGATCCAATATGGCGGAAAAAATTTAAAACTGGTTCGGATTTATGTGCAACTTAAATATGTCGTTGACACCGAAAACGAGGTCAATGATTACGAATCCGATGTTCGTTTTTTAAAATTCAAAATGGCGGATCCAATATGGCGGAAAAAATTTAAAACTGGTTCGGATTTATGTGCAACTTAAATATGTCGTTGACACCGAAAACGAGGTCAATGATTACGAATCCGATGTTCGTTTTTTAAAATTCAAAATGGCGGATCCAATATGGCGGAAAAAATTTAAAACTGGTTCGGATTTATGTGCAACTTAAATATGTCGTTGACACCGAAAACGAGGTCAATGATTACGAATCCGATGTTCGAAAACCCCCGAGTAACGAGTTTCAACCGAATTTGATTAATTTCAGAATAGTTTGTCAGATTTGATTTTTTTGTACTTTTTTTGTGTGAAGGTACCTAACTTTGAAGTGAAATTGTGAAAAAACTAATGCAGCTAGAAAGCTGCGGTTTATTGCATTGGAAAGAGTGGCCCGTTTACTATAAGAGTCGATGAAAAAGTGAAAACCGATTTTTTCTGACCGTAGGTCCCTTTTAACTTTACGTGTCACATATATATATATATATATATATATATATATTAAAGGCTTTCCTTTTACGTGGTTTTGGTTCTTGAAAAGGGTTGCCAGATGTTAGAAAATCAAATGCAAATAATCGAGTTCGGAGATGTTTACGTAAAATATTTAACCCACCGTCACCACATCTGCACCGAGAATTGACGAGATTGGTATGTAGAAGTGCAATACGGTTTTATTTTTCAAAAAAGGTTTGCCACATAATAGAAATTAAATTCAAAATATTAAAATTATTTAAAAAGTTATATGGGTTATAACATATGGGTATCAATCCAAATGGTTTTGATTATTTTATTTTTTAACTATACACATAAATTTTTTTTTATTTTGCTATGTACTTCTTGTATGTACAATGTGCATGTCCAATTAAAGATATTTAATTTTGGTTATCTATATATATAAAAAATTAAATGTTTTTCGTATGACCGCGATGCCTGACCAAACGGCTGAACCGATTTCAATTCTGTAAAAAGCTTATTATTGGACCTTCTGTGTGGAAGGTTTTTTGATAAAAAAAAAAGTTGAAATTTTTTGTTGTTGTTGCCGAAAAATGAAGAAAGCTGAGAAGTCACGATTTCACAATTTCATATAGGGTACTCACAGTTTACTTCTAAAGTTAAAAGGTGGCAACTTTAACAAGATAACACACTCGAACTGTGAGCAACCCTTATGTTTAAATAAAGTATTAAGTTGATCAACAATACCACGCATTGCTAGACCGTTTGCCTTTCACGCGTTTGTGTTTAGAGAGCATCAACAAACCACATACATATTTCTCTCTATTCTCTCTTCTCTTTTTTATACTCAGCTAGCACAGCGCAAAAAAAAAAAAAAAAAAAAAAAACCTTTGCCAGCTCCAGGCAGGCGCAAAGAGAAACTTATGTACAAGCAGCGCTGCGCCCAAAGCGAAATTCATGTATGTATGTACAAGCAGCGATAGATGCCAGTTTAACACAGAACATAAACATGAGACAAAGTCTAGTAATTTTGCCCAAAAATGTTATCTCTAATTAGTATGGGAACCAACAACAAACAAAGTTACCACATGGTAAAATGTTTTAAAGTTACCAGGTGGCAAAATTAACACAGTAGATAATATAGAACTGTGAGTACCCTAATTGAGTTTCCCGTATATTGAATGTCACTAAACTACTAAACGGCTGGACCGATTTCGTTCATATTTGGAACATATATCAGTACCATGAAAAGAAATATTTCTATCAAAAATTTGCCTGCTAGGTGGCACTGGGGTCAGGAT
>NW_016158558.1:36874-36974 GCF_001687245.7 Rhagoletis zephyria | reverse complement strand
CGGTCGAAATTTCATGTTTCGAGCTACATAGATGGAGTAGTTATAACAAAAAATCGCATATCTGAACAATCAGTTGTATGGGAGCTATATGTAAAAGTGA
>NW_016158558.1:36513-36697 GCF_001687245.7 Rhagoletis zephyria | reverse complement strand
AAAAATCTCATATCTGAACAATCAGTTGTATGGTGGATATAGGGTGTAGCGACCCGATCTTCGCCATTTTCCTGAAAGTATTCTTTTGATAATAGGTGACAACAGTGCGAAATTTCATGTGTCTAGCTACATAAATGGAGGAGTTATAACGAAAAATCTTATATCTGAACAATCAGTTCAATAA
>NW_016158558.1:12949-36488 GCF_001687245.7 Rhagoletis zephyria | reverse complement strand
ACGAAAAATCTCATATCTGAACAATCAGTTGTATGGTGGATATAGGGTGTAGCGACCCGATCTTCGCCATTTTCCTGAAAGTATTCTTTTGATAATAGGTGACAACAGTGCGAAATTTCATGTGTCTAGCTACATAAATGGAGGAGTTATAACGAAAAGTCTTATATCTGAACAATCAGTTCAATAAGAGCTATAGGTTATAGTGACCCGATCTTTGTAATTTTTACTCTAAGTTTTCTGTTGATAATGGGTAGAAGTAATACAAAATTTCATGTTCCTAGCTGCATAAATGGAGAAGTTATAAGAAAGAGTCTCGAATCTGAACAATCGGTTGTATGGAGGCTATAGGTTATAGCGACCCGATCTTCGAAATTTTCACTGTAAGCATGTTTTTGATAATGGCTGGAAATATTGCGGAATGCCATGTTCCCAGCTGCATAAATGGAGAAGTTATAACGAAAAATCTCATATCTGAACAATCAGTTGTATGGGAGCTATATGTTATAGTGGTCCGATTCTTCCGGTTCCGACAAATGATTAATACATTATAAAAATACACCCACCTACCAAATTTGATCCTCATATCTCGAAAACTGAGAGACTAGATTGCATACAAACAGACGGACAGGCAGACAGACAGACAGACAGACGGACCATGGCTAAATCGACTCAGCTCGCCGTTCTGATCATTTAAGTATACATTTTAATGGGTCTATCTCTTCTTATTCTGGTACTTACAAACATCGGACCAAAGTTATAATACCATTTCATGCTCATGAAAGGTATAGAAAATATTTTGCCAGAAAGCACCCCTCCCCCCACGAAAAAAAAAATCCTGGCTACGGCCGTGCTCCTGCATACAGTTTAGAAATGAAGTTTTTTAAAACTCTTGCGTTTGATATCCATATTGTAATCACTCATTAAAGTTATTAAATAATTAAACAGTTGGCAGCCCTCATCCACAAATTTTCAAAGTGAAACTTTCTTAAACCTATTTTTTTACGCCTTCCTGTACAGATTTTTAGACTACAACCAACCTCGCCTGACACCCATATTGTGATACGTATTCCAGTTACCTAACTCCCATGTTCATGTTCAATTGAATTTTTTAAACAGATGGCAACCCTCCCACATGTTACTTAGTAATAAATCCTTTTCAACGCCATTTCGATTGATACCCATATTGAAGTGATTAATTTAACTAAATTGAATTAATGTTTTAATATTTACCGGATAGCAACTAACATAATTTAACCTTCTCCCAATTCTCAAATTCTCAAAATTTCGTCTAAATCGGTCCAGAGGTTTTTGAGTAAATGAGTTACACCACTTTTGCAACTTTACTTTATATAAATACGTATAAGATTTACCCACTTCTTATTGAAAATCTTTAAAGCTATAAATAATGTTGTATGGGCGGTCAAGGTGGGCGTGGCCCGATGGTCCACAATTTGGTCATATTCTTATAATGCCATGGCGATTGACTTCGCCAAATTTCAACTTCGAAGCTGAATTAGTTCATTTATACCAGACAAACTGAATTAGGCCAAGTGTGTACTGGTGAAAGGAGTAAAACTTAAATGCAATATTTAATAAAAATTAAAATTTAAATTAAATGTCAATTAAATTGCAATTAAATAATTTCGTGAAATCGGCTGTAAGTGTACCAATTCTATTAAGAAAAATGTGAGACGTAAATAATATTCGTCTTGAAATAAACGTCCCGCGAGACGAAAAAAAAATAAAAAGCCAATATAATTATTATGAGAAGACGTAAATAATATTCGTCTTGAAATAAACGTCCCGAGAGACGAAAAAAAATAAAGAGCCCATATAATTGTTGGGGACACCAAGAGAAAATCAAAAACACGTTTTCCTTCTGTGTAATGCAAACAGTTTAATAGCTTCAATGCGAATAAATATATAATATGTATAACGAACGTTATAAAGCTTAAAGTTAAATAGATAGTGTTATACATTGGCGTTGCCATATTTTAACACTTCTCCTCAACGCTAATGTATTGCTTACAATTTTTATTTTTTTTTTGTCATTCTAAACCTAAACTTTTAGTAAACTTCATGTGTTTGTTCTTGCATAAGTTCTTTGTTAAGACATCAGCAACCATTTCATCAGTTGGGGTATATTTAACATTAATTTCATTATTTTTTATTACATCTCTAATGAAGTGGTGCTTTGTGTCTATGTGCTTACTTCTGCCGTGAAACATAGGGCTTTTAGATAAATTTTGCGCACTCANCTAACATAATTTAACCTTCTCCCAATTCTCAAATTCTCAAAATTTCGTCTAAATCGGTCCAGAGGTTTTTGAGTAAATGAGTTACACCACTTTTGCAACTTTACTTTATATAAATACGTATAAGATTTACCCACTTCTTATTGAAAATCTTTAAAGCTATAAATAATGTTGTATGGGCGGTCAAGGNTGTTGCCCCAGTCTGCATCGGCGAACCCTTCGACTGATTTTCCAGAGGCGCTATAATATAGGCGTAGATCTTTAGTAGCCGCTAAATACCTCAAAATGTGTTTTATTCCGGCTTCATGTTCAATGTGCGGGTCCGAATTGCGTTGAGCTAATTTGCATACTGAATGCATTATATCCGGACGTGTGCATACAGCCAAGTACATTAATTCCCCAATCATGGATTGATACTCTACCGCATCGACTCGTTTACATGTATTGCTTTTGCATCCTACAGTAAAGCCTGCATCCAAAGGCGTTGCCGCTGGTCTACACTGTTGCATTCCCCGCCGTTCCAACATATCTTTTATGTACTGAGATTGACTTATATTTATTGAGCCAAGATCCCCATCGCGCTCAACTTTTATACCCAGAAAATAGCGTAGCTCACCTTTGTCAACACACTCAAAGCTATTTGAGATTTGTTCTTTTACATTATTTAAATCTGCTATAGTTTTGCAAGCAATGATGAGGTCANATTAATACCGGATTCATAACCAATGGATTTAAGCACACTATCTAATTTTGCGCTCCATTCGCGACCAGACTGCTTTAATCCGTAAATCGCCTTTTTCAAGCGTAATACGCCATCAGGGTTATGTTCGTCAATAAAACCTTCCGGTTGCCGCATATATACTACCTCGTTAAGTTCGCTGTTTAAATAAGCCGTACACACATCCATTTGGTGCACAAAAAGTTTCCACTCGACTGCTAAAGCTAGAACCATACGAATAGTTGAGTAGCGAACTACAGGCGAATAAGTCTCTTTGTAATTTACGCCCAACTGTTGATTGCAACCTTTTGCGACCAATCTACATTTAAACCTTTCTACAGTCCCATCATCGTTACGTTTTACGCTGAAAACCCACCTACAGCCAATCGCTCGTTGCCCTTTTGGCAAACTCTCAAGAGTCCACGTTTCATTTTTTATCAACGACGCGTATTCTTTGTTCATGGCATTAGTCCACTCCTTAGCGTACCTACTTTGCAATGCTTCAGTAACTGTCTGCGGAATTTCAATACTGCTCGAATCTTTCATTACGTTCAAGACATTTCGCATTTTCTTTGGTCTTCCTGGCCTTCCAGTCCGCAGGTACTTCGGTCTACCACTACCAAACCGCAGGTCTTGCTCCTCCTCTAACGAAGCTTCGCCATCAATATTCTCTACTTCATTTTCATCGTATTCTAAAGCATCGTCTTCGCGACCACGCTTTTGTCCAATTGCTCCGCTTTCATTTACTTCTCCCTCATTCATTGATTTATCAAGCATAAGAGATTCTGGTGTAATTTCGATTGAATCCGTCGTAGAACTCTCTTCGACAGTTAACAACTCAACAAACAGCACATCACGAGCCACAACAATTCGCCTACCCTGTGAGTCGTAAAGTCGATACGCTTTAGATGTGAGTGAGTATCCAACCATCTTGTATTCTTTCCCTTACGCTTTTAATTTGTTACTCTGTGTCTTGTCTAAGCAAATCGCTGTCGACCCGAATACCCTTAAACGGTCAATCGACGGCTTACGACCAGTCCACGCTTCATACGGTGTGACTCTCTCTAATGCCTTCGTCGGCGATCGGTTTCGTATATACACTGCTGTAGCTGCTGCTTCTGCCCACAGCATTTCGGAAACACTCGCATATGTCATCATAGTTCTGGCCATTTCTACAGTCGTTCTATTCATCCTCTCCGCTACCCCATTCTGCTGTGGGGAGTACGGAACCGTGAGCTGTCTCTTTATACCAAAATGCTTGAAAAGCTCATCGAACTTCTTATTGACGAACTCAAGTCCGTTATCGCTTCTCACTACTTTTATTTTTCTGTCTGTTTGTCGCTCAACCAAATTCTTAAATATTATAAACTTATCAAAAACCTCATCTTTACTTTTAATGAAATAAATAAATGTCCTGCGAGATTTGTCGTCTATAAAGGTAACAAAGTACCTAGCACCACCTAATGACACAGTTCGGAACGGACCACAAACGTCCGTGTGAATCACTTCAAGCAAATCTTTAGCGCGCTCAGTAGCCTTCTGTGGGAAAGACTTGGTATGTATTTTGCATTTCATGCATTTTGTACATGAGATAGGTTTCGTAAACTTAATATTTTCAAGACCACGAACCATTTTCTTTGATGCAAGTTCCTGTAAACTTCCATAGTTTAAATGCCCGTATCTTGCATCCATTTTCCGCATTCATTGCTATACATGTTAAAGCATTTATTTATCTCATTATTTGTAATAAATAATCCACCACTTGGTCTAGCTTTTAAAATTACTTCTCGATTTTCTTCATATACAACAGCCATCGATGGCGAAAACTTCACACAAAAACCTTTTTCTACAGCCTTGCTTACCGATATGAAGTTTCCACCCATTTCAGGTACAAACAAAACATCTTTTAATAATATGTCACCTTCATTTGCCCTTAATTCCACATCACCTCTTCCTTCTGCATACATGTAGTTACCTCCAGCAAGTGTCACTCTCTCTTTTCGCTCCTCAAATGTTGTGAACATATCACGATCACAGCACATATGCGCTGTAGCTCCGCTGTCTAAACACCACGAGGAAGAGTTGAAGAACGACGTATTTGTTGCTGCTAACATTGTAAATGACTTCTGTTCTCTATGCACGTCTTTCTTTTTCTCTTTAGCTTTACACTTCGCTGCGAAATGCCCTGGCCGCCCGCATACATAGCATTTCAATTCTTTTCTGCTCTTACCGCTTTCCTGCTGTTTATTGTTGTTGTCTCTACTGGAATTCATCTGTGCATATACCTGAATGCCGGTAGATTCGTTGGATCTCCCACGTTTGCGTTCACCTTCTTCCAAAATTTTAGAGGTCACAAAACTAAGTGATGGTAGCTTATCCCTCGTTTCCATAGCGATTACAAAGCTATCGTAGCTTTTTGGTAAACTGGATAGTAGCATTACTACCAACAACTCATCTGGTAATGGAATGTCGATCTCTGCTAATTTGTCTGCCACGTTGCTAAATTCGTTCAAATGCTTACTGATGTCATTACCTTCTTCCATTTGCATGTTAATCAGCTTCTTGTACAATGATACCTTGCGTACAGGACCAGTTGCTTTGTACAGATTCTCCAGTGCCCTCCATGCCTCCATAGAAGATTTGCATTTTCTTATATACATTAGTTGCGAAGTCTTCACGCCAAGTGTCAAAGTAGCTAAGGCCTTCTCATCAAGCTCGTCCCACTTGCTAGCAACTGCTTCAGTTTTCACAAACTTCCCGCTGACCACTTTCCATAATTCAGTGTGAATAAGGATGATCTTCATTTGCACGCACCAACTGTCGTAGTCCATCTAGTTTCTCAATTTGCAGCAAACCTGCCGAACTCTTCTTGAACAAAATCTTTTTAGCTTTATCTTTGAAAATTTACACAATTAATCGCAATACAGATCAGTCCATCGATCACACACGTGTCTCTGGGCCCATAACCTTGTTGGGGACACCAAGAGTAAATCAAAAACACGTTTTCCTTCTGTGTAATGCAAACAGTTTAATAGCTTCAATGCGAATGAATATATAATATGTATAACAAACGTTATAAAGCTTAAAGTTAAATAGATCATGTTATACATTGGCGTTGCCATATTTTAACAATAATTATTATAAGAAGAAGTAAATAATATTCGTCTTGAAATAAACGTCCCGAGAGACGAAAAAAATAAAAAAGCCCATATAATTATTATGAGAAGACGTAAATAATATTCGTCTTGAAATAAACGTCCCGAGAGACGAAAATAAATAAAAAGCCCATACAATTATTATAAGAAGACGTAAATAATATTCGTCTTGAAATAAAAGTCCCGAGAGACGAAAAAAAATAAAAAAGCCCATATAATTATTATGAGAAGACGTAAATAATATTCGTCTTGAAATAATCGTCCCGCGAGACGAAAAAAGATATTTCTCGTAAATAATTATTATACAAGGATGAAAAAAATTTCTCTTAAAACAAGGCGACGTTTTTGATCCTGAATATTAGGATAATTATTATTTTCGGTCTCTGGTTTATATTCATTATATATATATATATATATATCTGTGTTCATATGGAACAGTACCTTATGTCGAAAGGCTGGCTTTAGTATAATGCGGCATTCGCAGCATACGATTGCGAATTACTCACTGACGCCGAGCCGTTGGAGAACTTTTGACAAATAAACGTGCAAGAAATAGTTCCGGCACTAGCAAGTCAATATTCTTTTTATGTCTCATCAAAAAATTCCTTGTCGTTTAAAGGATAAAGGAATGCCGTATTATACTAAAGTAGGGCTGCCAGACGTCCTGGTTTTCCAGGATTTGTCCTGATTTAGACAAATTGTCCTGGTGTCCTGGTCCACACTTAAATTGTCCTGGTTTTTTAATGAAGGTCAATGCAGACTTTTCTCTAATTTTAAACAGATTGTGCTATGTAAAAAAAGGTCAAGCTTTCTCTCAAATTCATAACGAAACGTTTTTCTAACATGTTAAATTTATTTGGGGGTTAAACTACGTGTCGGTCAGTGGCGGGCCCACCGGGAGTGTTTTAATATGGCGCATATGTATATATAATATGGCGTCTATGTATTAAAAAACCCCCCGTGGGTCCGCCACTGTTTCTCCTTAATTTTTTGTATGGAGTGGCACAAAATGAAGGGCTTCTGCCTTCGCTACACAAAAAGAGCTTTCAGAAGGACGCCTTTTGAAGAAGTTCTTTCAGAGTTTTTCTTAATTCATAAAAATCATACTTCTTTAAAGAAGTTATTTAAGGTTTACATCAAATAGTTTTATTTAGACTTAAAATGCCTTTTGAATCTTATTTGTAATTCTAAGTAATATAAACTTTTACTTAAGTACATTCGCGTAAATTGTAAATAGGAAACACCTTTCTAGGAAGCATGCAGGGAAGCACTTTTTTCAGTCCTTGTTGTGTAAGCCTTTTAGAATGGCTTTACTTAAGACAGCCTACCTAAATTATCTTCAGGTTATATGCATAACCAAAATGTTAAAACCAAATGCTAAAACTTATCATGAAGCGCGTTGTAGGATATGCGGAAATTTGCTAATGGTGGTACGTCACCGTAACGAGAAATTTGTTCTTTTATGATTAAAAAAATACAGAGCTTGAGCGTTTAATCAGCATGAGTTATTCAGCTCTACGGATTGAGCCACAAAACTACATGGCTTATAATAGCAGAACCAAAGCAACTGTACTTATAAGGAATATATGTTGGCACTATATTCACTTGTATCTTCGTTTTTGATTTCGATGATAAGTGTCCTGGTCGATGGGTTCAGGATTATGGCAGCCCTATACTAAAGCCAGCTACTCGACATAAGCTATTATTCTATACCCTGCAGGGAAACCGCGGACTAGTAAATCAAATTTCTAGTTCCGTACTAGGTCTTTATCGCCAAAAAGGAACTAGTCCCATAGGAACTAGATCCCCACCAGTCCAAAATCGGCGAAAAGTGGTACTTTTAAGAAACAAATTTTTTCAGTTTTTTTCACTACAAATCTATATCTAAAGTGACGAATTTAGAAATGGTTCGGAACTATAGAAAAAGGGATGCAGAACGAACTGGATCCTATTTGTCGAATTTAGAACTATTTCGGAACTATCGAATAAGGGATGCAGCGGGGCGCTTGTTTACTTTACATATATATGTGTTCGGCGGCTTTTTCGTTCAAATACGCTTCTATTCTGTGCTACGCAGATGCTATTTCATAGTTTGGTAATACAAAACAAAGCTTTGTGTTAACATATTAACATCTTGGGGCCGTATGGAATCTAACCAATAACAGCGAGCACTTCTGCAAAGTCAGCTACAGCAAAGTATGTAAACGTACATTTCAACAAATTTAATTTCAAATTGAAAAAACGTTTCTTTGAAAATAATGTAAAATCGCACACGGAAGAACCGAAAAGATTAAAAAATCATGATACTTTTTTCTTTCGTCTGTCGATTTTAGAACTGGTTCGGAACTATAGAATTTAGGACTAGTTCGGAACTATCGAAAAAGGGATGCAGCGGGGGGCAATTGACACTTCCTAGGACATCGCCATGTTAAATTCGCCAGTTGCTTGCATGCAAAAGAGATTTATCGCGAACCAGTACTGGGTCCAAATGTACTAGAAGCGCCCCAGTTCAGAACTAGAGATTTTCCCCACAGGGTACGAACACAGATATATACATTTGCATACGTACATGCACATTAGGTGCAAATCAGTACGCACTTACATAAAAACGTACCTTTCCATTTGTTTACCACCGCGAGTTTTTTTTGTAAATTGTTGACTTCATTTAATATCGTTAAGGTAATTCAATTTAATAGTTAATCAACTCTTCAGATTGAGTGGTAATGAAGGTGGTCGCGCTTATCTGGCATCTCTTATGTACTTGTTTATTACAAACTACTGGCAACTCTGGCTTACTTGCTGCCAAAGCTAACTTCCTTTTTTTTCCTCTCTCTAATAAATGGATTTGACATAATCGAACGTGTTTGGTTTATTACTATCGAAAGGAATCCGCTTTAAACGTTTATTAAAACCCGCGAACGCTATTNCCAAAGCTAACTTCCTTTTTTTTCCTCTCTCTAATAAATGGATTTGACATAATCGAACGTGTTTGGTTTATTACTATCGAAAGGAATCCGCTTTAAACGTTTATTAAAACCCGCGAACGCTATTAAGCGTTAACATAAACTGGTCCTTCAACCCGGATCGCATTATATTTTCATTGAAATTAGCAAACCCGCCTATATTTACTAAATTTATTCCGCGCTGACATTTGCAACATGTCATCTCTTAAAATTCGTGACTCCGCGTTAAACGCAATCAAACGCTACTTACAATCCAGTAAAGTGGATGCGCTATCGGTGGACACTGAGGTAATATCTACTTATCTTCAATTGCTTGAAAAGCAATGGACTCGCTTTTGCGAAGCACAGCAGGAAGTGGAGCTCTCGTGTGGGGATGAGAACGCCTCCATGGAGGAGCAGTCACGCATACAAGGAGAGGAGTGGTATAGCACCGCCAAGGCTAATTTAAAACGCCTGTTATCAGCTCAAAGGCAGCCATCGCATCAGGGTTCCGTAAAGGCAGCGCCTGCTCCCGTGCCACTTCCTAAACTGCAGTTGCCGTCGTTTAATGGCGACCCCGCTCAATGGTTGTCTTTTCACGATGCTTTTTGCTCACTCGTTAATACGAATGCGAGTTTGTCGGACGGAAAAAAATTGCATTATCTTCGGAATTGTTTAAAAGGAGAAGCATTAGGCTTGGCGAGTAGCTTAGCGGTGTGTGACAGCAATTATAATGAGGCTTGGGACTTATTGACCGCGAGGTACAAAGTCATGCGAGTCATGGTGGACAGCCACATCAAAGCGCTATCATCAATTGGGAAAGCAACAAAAGATACAGCCAAAGCAATCAAACTCGTGTTAAATGCTATCCTTTAGCACGTTGGCGCGCTGCGCGCACTCGGACGTCCAGTCGAATTTTGGGACGATTGGCTTATTCATTTAACCGTATCCAAGTTAACATACGAAACCCGCAAGCAATGGGAGCTGTCGCTTGTGGTAGATGATCTACCATCCTTCACTTCTCTTCGAGAGTTTCTCGAAACTCGTGCACGCTCATTAGAGATGGTGCCACAAGTAAGCTCTAATACAAAAACAACAACAAAGAACGTTCTCCACACGGCATGCAATCAGTCAGAAACACGCGACCATACATCGGCCGCTACAAAGGTGTTGCATTGTGCTCATTGCAATGGTGAACATAAAATCTACGCTTGTCCGCAGTTCAGCCAACTCGACTCAAAGGGTAGACTAGCCGCTATTAACGGGCTAGGCGCATGTGTAAATTGTCTCAGCAAAGGGCACGTTCTCGCTAAATGCCGCAGCGCATCTTCGTGCCGTATATGTCAACACCACCACCACACGTTACCTCATGCAAACTTCACCAACCAAACCGCAACACCCGCTAGCAGTTCAACCGTACAGCACGTCAACGTCACCTCACACTACGCTGACGCTGATCGTGTCATTTTGCTGGCAACCGCTGAGATTGTGGTGCAAGACTACGCTGGTCGTTGGCAACCCACCCGAGCTGTGCTCGACAACGGCTCGCATGCTTCATTCGTCACCGAAGCGTGCGTCCAACGCCTACGCATCCCCAGAACACCATCATCCGCTTACGTTACGGGGATTGCATAACTACAAGGAGGTCGTACCAAGGGTGAGGTTACACTATGCATATCGCCGCGAGCCCTAGATACCAAATTTCAAGTGAGTACACTTATCTTACCGACAATTACTAACAATCTCCCCACAACCCCTGTACCGACGTCCTCATGGCCGCATCTCACCGACTTACCACTAGCTGATCTACATTTCTCAACGCCTGGTCCAGTAGATATTTTAATCGGCATGGACGAAATGGACAAATCCTACTCAGTGGTCTGCGTAAAGGTGAACAGGGCACCCCAATGGCACAAAATACCGCGTTCGGTTGGGTACTGTTTGGGAACGCGACTAATTTGCAGCGGCCACCTTTGACAGTATCGACTTTGCATTGTGATACGCAGTTAACCCAACTTGTAAACAAATTTTGGGAACTCGAAGAGTTGCCCCCTCGAAGGTTTTATACACAAGAAGAATCATTTTGCGAAAAGCTCTTCGACGAAACAACCGAGCGGGCAGAAGACGGTCGTTACATTGTGCGTTTACCATTAAAGACAGACGTCCTGATCGGTGAGTCGAGAGCCGCCGCAGTTCGAGCCTTACTCCGCATGGAAAAAAGATTTGCCGCTGACAAACACCTACGCCAGGAGTACAGTAAGTTAATGCAAGAACTTATTGACATGGACCATATGGAGTTAGTCGAGCCTGCAACAACCAACGTATATTACATGCCACATCATGCGGTTTTAAAGGACACAAGCGAAACGACTAAACTTAGAGTCGTGTTCAACGCATCTATGAGGACACCACCAGGTAACTATCTAAACGACGCTCTCATGGTAGGCCCGCAGTTGCAGCAAACCCTCTTCTCTGTACTGACTCGATTTCGTACTCACCGCTTTGGTATCATTGCTGACGTCGAAAAAATGTACCGGCAGGTGTACGTGGCTAAGCAGGACACCGATTATCAGCGCATAGTGTGGCGAGATAACCCTTCACAGCCAATGCGTGACTATCGTCTGCTAAGGGTCACTTATGGACTTGCCTCCGCTTCGCACCTGGCAGTGAAGTCACTTCAACAAGCCGCGCTCGACGCGACCAACACAAGTAAAAGAGTTGTGGAGGTTGTAAAGTCAGACTTTTACATGGACGACTTATTAACCGGTGCAGATACGCATCGCGAACTTACTGTGCTTCACAAAGACGTATCCAAAGCGCTTTCTCAAAGCGGTTTCGAGCTTCGAAAATGGGCGACAAATTGTCAGACGCTGAGGGAGCTGATACCGCATGCATCCAAACAAATTTCACACCTTTTAGCCGATGGAGATGAAATTCGCACTCTAGGTACTACATGGCACACAAACAACGATTGGCTTTCTATATCGGTTAATCTGGAAGCTCTTCCAAGCAAACTTACGAAACGTACCTTTCTTTCTGACTCGAGCAAAATCTTCGACCCTTGGGTTTAATCGCGCCATGTTCCATTCGTTCAAAAATTTGGTTGCAAAGGGTTTGGCGCGCAAACGTGGACTGGGACGAACCGGTACCATCAGACGTTGCCAAGGACTGGTTGGCTCATCGCAGTGAGTTGTCGAAACTCTCATCGTTAAAACTAAATCGCTGGTTGGGAACTAGCACAGTTTCAGATTCCGAATTCCACCTTTTCACCGATGCTTCGAAAGTCGCCTATGCAGCCGCTTTATACTGTCGCACTCAAATCCCAGATGGTAAGGTTAACATCGTACTAGTTGCTGCGAAAACAAAGGTAGCGCCTCTAAAAACCACATCGCTGCCGCGTTTGGAGATTTGTGCAGCACATCTAGGGGCGCAGCTGGTGCGGCAAGTCCGGTCAAGTTTGAACCTCTCAATCGGCGAGTTGTGCGCATGGACGGACTCCATGGTTGCGTTGGTGTGGCTACAAAACAATCCAAGTCGCTGGGCTGTGTTTGTTGCCAATCGCGTCGCCGATGTACAGGAAGTTTTACCGGCATCACATTGGAGGCACGTCGCCACGGAGCCCAATCCCGCTGATTGCGCATCGAGGGGTATTACACCATCGCAGCTTCTTGCGCATCCCTTGTGGTGGCATGGGCCACCTTGGCTACGGGAAGGCAAGAGTCGTTGGCTGATATCCGCACAAAAACACACCACGGAGCTCGAGTTAAAATCAAAGAAGGCCGTTGCGTATCTAACACAAACCGCTGACGAATGGGACCTGTTGACCAAATATCATTCATTTAACAAACTTAAACGTATAACCGCATATCTATTGCGCTTCGCCAACAACGCATTGGTAAAGTATACCTAGTTTAATTGTTTCAAACAAGAAATTTATAATTGCAGGTTAAACAAATCTGTACCGATGCGAAGCGGCATAGCACTATTGCAACCGTTTCTAGACTCAAAGGGTATTCCACGTGTAGGGGGCCGCATCAAAAATGCCGTGCTTTCAGACGATGTCAAGCATCCTATAATATTGCCGAAGAATTCGCCGCTCGCTAAGGTAATTGTTGCTGAGATACACATCACAACATTGCACGCTGGACCGCAATTAATGCAGGCCGTACTTCAACGACGATTTTGGGTAGCCGGTATTCGAAACCTTGTTCGTGCGGTATATCGCCGTTGTACGCGTTGCAGACGACTGAGCTGCAAGCCAATACAACAACTCATGTCTGATTTACCCGCGAGCCGCGTCACCTCTGCGCGTTGTTTCCTGCACAGTGCGGTCGATTTCGCTGGTCCTTATGCCTTGAAATTTACGCATGGTAGAGGCGCTAAATCTGCGAAGGCGTACATCTGCTCATTTGTATGTATGAGTACGGATGCAATGCATCTCGAGCTGGCTGGAGACCTCTCCTCAATCACCTTTATTGCCGCTTTTAAGCGTTTTACCAACAGAAGAGGCTACTGTCAGCATATTTACTCCGACAACGGCACTAACTTCGTGGGTGCTGAGAAGAAGCTGCGGATCGCATACGAACGCTGCATCAATGACGACAAGGTGTCATCATATTTCGCCGACGCTCAAACGACCTGGCATTTCAACCCCCCGAGCGCCCCACACATGGGTGGCTTTTGGGAGGCTGGTATAAAACGCGTTAAGTACCATCTCAAACGAGCGCTGGGCAATCGCGTCAATCCGGCAGCATTTCTGGAAACGCTGGCGGGACGAATACCTCGTCAGACTTCAACAACGCTCAAAGTGGTTACGCTCAACACCGAATTTGCAGAAATACGACGTAGTAGTTATACGTGACGGTAGCGCGCCACCCACGAAATTTAAACTTGGCCGCGTACTTGGCATACATCCGGGCTCAGATGGTAGAGTTCGAGTCGTAAATTTAAAAACATCCGAAGAGGAACTAATGAGACCTGTCGCTAAGCTATCGTTGCTACCCACAAGGGCCGACATTTTTTCCGTATAATTTTATGGTTTTGAAACCACTTGAATTGAAATTGTTATAATTTGAACGGTCGTTCAAGGCGGCCGTCATGTTCGCGCCTATCTTGCATCTCTTATGTACTTGTTTATTACAAACTACTGGCAACTCTGGCTTACTTGCTGTCAAAGCTAACTTCCTTTTTTTTCCTCTCTCCAATAAATGGATCTGACATAATCGAACGTGTTTGGTTTTTTATTATCCGGAATCCGCTTTAAACGTTTATTAAAACCCGCGAACGCTATTAAGCGTTAACAGAAGGTGTTGTAGACCGCCGAGAGATATTACAATAGAACGTAGCTAGTATTAGGGTACGTGGATTTAAATTTGAGTTTTATGTTAGGAGCAGATAGGGATTCAGATAAGTATTAGGTTTAAATATTACGTGGAGGTATGGTTAAATATGGAATTTTAGAATCGGAGTTTTAGAGTAAAATATTTGATTTTGGATTTGGGTTTTAGAGGTAGATATAGGATTTTGAATTTGAGTTTTAGAGTCAGGTGTTGGATTGTTTTATTGTAATTAAAAAAAAAAAGAAGGAAATGATTTGAGGTTGATTTGGGTTAAGTGTTGGATTCCAGCGATGAAGTGCTAAACACTAGTGGTGGCAAACTATCGATGGCACTATCGATACTATCGATAGTTTTGGTTTTTTTTCACTATCGATAGTTTTGAAAAACTATCGGGTAAATTTGAGACGCAAAAATGTGAATGTGCCTTTTATAAAGCGGCAATACTTTTATATAAGAGAATGTATGGCAACCATGTTGGCCTAACGTTTCTTGCATTACGAAAGTATGTGTATTGTGAGAAACAAAGAATCAGCAAAATAGCATCATTCTACGTATTCATAGTTTCAGTTGTTTGCAAGATTTATCAGAAATGGATAATTTTTTGGTCACCCAAATACGTATATATCTTATCTACATAAATTAGAGCACATATTAAAATAACCCATTTCATTTAGACAAAAGTAAAACTGTCACATGTTCCTGTTCCTCGGAAGAAGATATTAGTTGCGTTCCCTAACTCGCAAGAAGTTGCAAGAATTTACAGGGATTTACCAGAAAGCGTTCCCGTACTCGGCTGTCTGGTTTCTTTTGCTTTGTGACAGTTTTACAGGTTTTAACCCAGAAAAGTTGGGGAACGCAAGTATTGTGTGTGTGTGTGATTGAAGGCACTTCGAAAAGATCCAAATCTTTTTCAATGGTAGGAAATAAAAGATTAACATTTTGACATGAATAATAAATAAAATAAGTTTTGCGAAGGTTTGGAAATACTTTAAGCAATCTGATGACAAAAAATTAGCAAAGTGTCTACAATGCTCAAAAGAATATAAAACTAGCGGAAACACATCCAATTTACGCGATCACTTAAAGCGGATGCCCCCAGCATCGGATAGAGACAACACACCCAGTACCAGCTCATCGAATCGCTCCAGTTATAATTCAATCGATTTATATTTTAAAAGAGCTGTGGAGTAGGTTTCGTCATCTAAACGTAAAAAGTACATACACTGAAAATAAAATCTGCGTAAATATAACGAAAACTTGCATAAATCATACGAAATTTTTCGTCATTTTGAGCCACGAAAGTTTTCGTTGATTGTACAAAACCGTTTTCGTACATACTACGAAAATATGAGGCATCAGATTTTTAGTACATTTTACGAATGTATTACTATTTACTAAAGAATTTAGTACTATTAACTAAAGAATTTCGTACTATTTACTAACGAATTTCGTACTATTTACTAAAAAAATTCGTACTATTTCTTCATTTTTTTACGAAATTTTTGTAAAATGCACAGGAAAAATTCATATATTTAACGAAATCACTTTCGTAAAATCTGGACTTGTTTCGTAGAATGTGCGATTTTGCTTTCGTTCTTCACACTGTGAAAAACATATTAAGAATTATTTAATAATTTAATAATTTTATTTTGTTTTTATCGTTAATATTAAGCGTTTTTGTTTAACAAAACGTTTTGCAAAAACGCTTGACATTATTGATTAAAATATAATGAAAGTATTGTGCTATAATTTTAGTCATGTTTTTTATAGTGTTAATAATAAAAGCAATCATACGTTCTACGAAAGAAGAAGAATTTTCTGACTACACTGTAGTTTAGAATTAATAAAAAAGGTTATTTTACCTATAATAAAACTTAAGTCTTTTATTTATATGCATACGAATAGGTTCTATACTACATATTTTTTTATTGCTTAGGCTTCATTCAATAAAGTATATTGATGCAAAGTGTTGAACTATGAGACTCAACAAAACTAAATGTAATAAGATATCAAATATGAAAGGATATAAAAAATACTGGTTTTACTTTCTTAAACATTATAATATTTTTATGTGGAGGCACTTGACAGATTCGCAGCTTCATCGATGTTTGTTTCCTTGACGACTATAAATTAAAGGAAAATTATAAGGCGTCTGAAAAGCAAGTTTCAGTGAAAAGTCATACATGTACTTACTTTTAATTACATTAAGTAGTGCTCCTGGCTTAGGCTTGCCGTTGATAGGTAACTGATGAAATTGCCTATTTATCAAGTCCCACATTGCAGCGCAAGGCGCAGCGTAGGCGATGTTAAAAACATTGTACGCTTAAAAGCATAGTATATCCAAAGCTTTAATATTTAATTTTGTATTGTCTTTTTATCCAGCAAATCCCATTTTAAAACGTTTAAAATTATATTATACGTTTCACAGCAGCCAACCCTTAATTCCGCAATGACACGCGATACAAAAAATATGATGAAATATTAAACTGCCGGTAATAGAGTATACTAGGCAATGCCCGCTTGCTTCGCGGCACCTAAGAAGATATTTTGCGTTGGCCAATACAAAAAGAGCGTTTAAAAGCAAAATCGGTCTGTAAAGTAAACATTTTTAGTTTAAATTGAAACGAATTAAGAGCACAATCCTCGTAATACATAGGCCAAGAATAGTAGCGCTGTGATACCATATCGAGTACTAATCCCTTTCAATGTTATGAGTTTTACTGATGGTCTTATTTCCACCTGTAAGATCTCTTCCAAGCGTGCGTAATATTCTTCTATGATCTTGCAACTGCAACATTGGTCCGATGTACCATGTAAGCCAATAAAAGTCTTTATAAGGAAACTAAAGAGCACAGATGAGCGTTTTCAGTTATAGGAGGGCCAAGAATCCTAAGGTGCGCTTACACAATGTTGCGGTCTTTACATGCATACTTAAACGATTTCTCCATTTAGCCATATGAAAAATAAATTCGTCTAAGATGAATATAGGGCCATAGCAGATCAAACCCCGTGTGGGTTTCTATATATTTCGGCTGCAGCGCAATCCATTAGGTCCCTTTTCTGCGAAACCACTGCTTGTCATGAAATGAATACGCATTATGAATTTCAATCAGATTTTATAAAATATAGCGAGTTCTTTTTTAGGAAACGAATTTTTCATCATACAGGTAGCTCACTTTGCGAATTTGAACGAAATCGGTTAATAAATACGACTTTTATAAGTAACTCTACTCCTGCGCCACCAGCGTCTTGTCTAATAGGCTATAATAGGAATATATGCTAGGTATAACCTCCGAAAATTCGACTGGTTTTTGGGTTTAGTCCGAACAACAAAAACGGCTATCATTGTATGTACGTATGTACATATATGTTGAGAATGAAAAAAATCATCTTGAAAGTAATACATAAATTTAAAATAATAAGTAAATAATTTGCATTAACAAAATCGGTTCATAAATGAGGCTTTTATCGGGTCGCAAATGCTTTTTTCATCATGCAGGTAGCTTATACTTTGAATTTCAACGAAATCGGCTCATAAATACGACTTTTATAAATAACTCAACACCAGCGCCATCTAGAGGGGTTTTTTTTGTAAACGTATTTTCCATCATGCTGGTAGCTTACATTTTGAATTTAAAAGAACTCAGTTCGTAAATACGATTTTTATAAATAACTCGACTCCGGCGCCACCTAGCGGGTCTATTTTTTGTAAACGTATTTTCCATCATGCTGGTAGCTTACATTTTGAATTTAAAAGAACTCAGTTCGTAAATACGATTTTTATAAATAACTCGACTCCGGCGCCACCTAGCGGGTCTATTTTTTGTAAACGTATTTTCCATCATGCTGGTAGCTTACATTTTGAATTTAAAAGAACTCAGTTCGTAAATACGATTTTTATAAATAACTCGACTCCGGCGCCACCTAGCGGGTCTATTTTTTGTAAACGTATTTTCCATCATGCTGGTAGCTTACATTTTGAATTTAAAAGAACTCAGTTCGTAAATACGATTTTTATAAATAACTCGACTCCGGCGTCACCTAGCGGGTCTATTTTTCGCGTACGTAGTTCTCATCATGGAGGTAGCACATGTTTTGAATTTGAACAAAATCGGTTCATAATTACGACTTTTATAAATAACTCGACTCCGGCGTCACCTAGCGGGTCTATTTTTCGCGTACGTAGTTCTCATCATGGAGGTAGCACATGTTTTGAATTTGAACAAAATCGGTTCATAATTACGACTTTTATAAATAACTCGACCCCAGCGCCACCTAGCGAGTTTTTTGGTAGCCTATAATAGGACCATGTATGCAGGGTATAACCTCTGAAAATTTGACTGAAATCTATGCAGTAGTTTTTAAGTTAACTCCGAACAACGAAAACGGCTATTTTTTTATATATATAGATTGTACGGAAATATTCGTATGTTGTGCGAATTTAAAAAACATGTTTCTTCATTAGTACTTTATACGAAAGTATTTACTAAATTGTACGAATACAGAATTATAGATTTCGTAAATTTAAAACCATACGTAAATACTACGAATGCCTTCCTACAATATACAAAATTATTCGTACAGAGATTTGTTCAGTGCTTTACGAATGTGTTTCGTAAAATAAAAGTAAGATTTCGGAAATTGTACCGAAAAAATGCCTTACGAAAGTCATTTCGGTATATTTACGTATGGTTCGTACAATCTTGTTTCGTTGTGAAAAATGTGTTCGTATTATGAACGAAAGTTTCGTACATTGTACAAAAAACAACACTACGAAAGATTTTCGTAGCACTTTTACGAATTTTATTTTCAGTATAGACACTGCTTTGGCGCAGTTAGTGACTGAAAGTTTTTAGACGTTCAATATTGTTAATGACAATGCATTTCGTAAATTCGTAAACGTGTTGGATACGTTCTTCCAAGCAAAAATACATCACAAATTTGTATGAAAGCCGGAAAGCGAAATTGTTTGACATTTTAAGCAACGTCGGAAATGTTGAAATAACAACAGGTTGCTGGTCATCAATGAATAATGAAGCATATATAACAGTCACTTGCCAATTTATTGTTGAAGAATATTATTTTCGTTACGCAGTGTTGTCCACAAAAAAACTCAATGATATAACAAATCATACAGCAAGAAACATTGCAGATTCTTCTTGATAAAATTGCGGCATTTGCCTTGCGTAGCTCACACATTGAATTTGGTGGTTCAGGACGGGTTGAAAGAGTTTGTGTTGCAATCTCTGATTTCGAAGTGCAAAACAATTGTCACGTTTTTCAGAAGCAGCATAACAGCTATGGAGAACTTCAAATTATAGCAACGTTCTGAAAGGCCACTAAAACTAAAGCAAGATGTCATAACGAGATGGAACAGCACGTATATTAGGTTAGGTTAGGTTGGAGTGGCAGCCCCGCGCACACGTGGGCTGGAAAAGCCCGTTGTGATACCATTGGCCGAAGCCATTTGTTTCTTTCCCTTCCTTAGTAATTGAACCACCGAGTGCGTTTTATATAGCACAAAAAGTCGTGGACGTTCGCCGAGTTCAAATCGGCTAAACAATCGAGAAAGTACTTGTTGAAGAATCGGTTGCGCGTGTTGGGAAAATGGCAGAGATAGTGTTCAATAGTCTCCACCTCTTCCTCGTCTCTGCAACTGCAAAATCGTTGGTGGGGTATCCTAGCCTTTTTCCGTGTGTGCCCATCAGGCAGTGTCCGGTGATAACCCCGACTACTAATCTGAGAGAGGAGCGGTCCAGCCGGGTAAGAGCTATGGATCGCTTTACATCAATCTTTGGCCAAATTTGCCTGGTAGTATTGCAGATGGTTTCCACAGCCCACCTGAAATTTACCTCCTCGACGAGTTCCGTCTTTAGTCTTTAGTCGCTTGTCGCTGGCGGCGAAGACTCCCATGGCCCCCTTAAGAGAGGCTTTTTGCTCCTCTGTCAGTTGGTTATGCGGGATGACCCCCAGCCTTTTGATAACTTTAGGTGCTGCCCTTCGGTCACGCTGGGCCCTGACGGAGGGCGAAACTTTCGTTGCTGCTTTGGAGCAGCCGGGGCTCAGATCGAGGTCAGTTGCCCCACGCGGGAGCGGTCCTCTGCTTGTCCGTGGAGGACTTTTGCTCGACCACTACACCTTGAGGTTTTAGTGTGCCCTGGATGGGCATGGGGGAGGGGGCCTTCCGCAGCTTTTCCGCCGGCGTCGGCTTTCCCTCATGGGGTATAGTACCACCGGCATCCCTGGAGGTTCGCTTTCCCTCTGGGGGTTTAGCAATCCTTCCAGCTTCTGCGGAAGCCCCGAAGTTGCTTGGACCGTTCAGGCCCTCTCGGTTCCGTCGATGCGGTTTCCGAGGTGGTTGGTGTTTTGGACTTTTCATCGCCGTGTCCAGCGGCGGCACTACCCGTGCAGGGTTCCGAGGCTTCTTTATTTATGTCCATCATTCTCTTCTTTGGCCACCTACTGAGCCGAGGCCCTTCGGTGGCCGGAAAATAAGAAAAGGGGAAAAAACGGTCGACCACGGCAGAGCCCCATGCCGCAGCAAGTCCACCGTTACTCCCGGAGGCGGACAGGTATCCGGCAGGCGCCGTTAGAATACAGTCGGAAAGTCCCCTGACTGCAAACTTACCAATGGGCACGGTGACGCATGACACCCTGGATTAGGGGGAGAGGGTAGATTTGACACCCTCCGGGTCTAGATCCATAGTGTTCTGTAGAAACAGGGTCACCTCTTGAAAGATTCATTTCGCGCACTATGGTCTTGATGTGGGAGTGGCTAGGCAAACAGGGTCCCCTGTGTGCTGTGTTACGCTTCATCCACACCCTGCATTCCGCTCGACCCCAGCACGTATATTATGATTCAACGGATTCCTCAGACAAGTATTGCAATATAAAGCGTTTTACTATCTACTCCACTGATGAAATACAAGCGTTAGAGGAAATAGAAAAACTACTTCTTCCGTTTCTAACTATAACAGAACAAGTAAGAGCAGCGCTGTCTTCGGCTATGCCGAAGGCTTCATACCTGTCATGAGCATCTGAAAATTTTACTTTAACAGATTACTGCATTTGAAAAAATGCAAATATTCACAGCAGGCATAGACAGAGGAGATGCATATATAAAAAATCATATCTAAACAATCAGAGGTATGGAAGATATACCTTATACAGCACCAATCTAAATGATTTTCACTGCTGTGTGATCGGTACGTGAACCGGTAACACAATCTACATCAAGGAGATATATCGCAACGACTGGTATCTGAACAATCAGTGGTATAAGAGATAAAGCTCATACAGCATAAATTTTGACGATTTTCTCAGTAGACTTTGTATTATTATTTATAAAATAGCTTACGAAATTTATCGGTTTTAGCTGTCCAAATAAAGGAGTTTTACAGTAAAACCCCATATCTGAACAATCAGTTTTATGGGGGCAATAAACAGGTTATAGTGACCCGATCTTTGTTAATTTTACTTTAAACTTCCTGTTGATAATGGGTGAAAATAGTGCGAAATTTCATGTTTCTAGCTGCATAATAATAATAATAATAATATCCCAACGGTTTTTACCCTCCATTCCCGCCCATCCGCACGAGGGGCGCAGTCCGCATGACGTACGGAACCAGTATTTTCAATTTTTGCGCCGAGTCACGATAGGCAGGAGTTTGTTAAGTGTCGAGATCTAAAACTGTTCAGCTACAGAACTAAATTCATCAGGCGATTTTATGTCTACATTTTAATGATTCATTTATTGAGAGAGGACAGTATCGATTTCTTAATGCTGAAAAGCGGATCTGATATATCAAACGTGCTGGAATGAGAGTTAAAATCCTGGCATAAGCAATGGAGTGGGTCGTGCAATTCGAAATTAGTTTTACAAGCTTTCAGAAATAGGGGGCAAAAGTGTCTTGATACCCGGGAGGGAACATTAAGGCTAACTTCGCCAAGAAGAAGCGGACTTGAAATTGAGCCTGTTAGTAATTTAACTATAAAAATTATACCAAGCATTTGCCTGCGGCTGGAAAGTGTAGGAAGATTAATAAGTTTTAATCGGCTCGTATAAGGTGGAAGGTTATATTGAGAATCCCAACGGAAATTTCTTAAAGCAAAAAGTAGGAATTGTTTTTGAATTGATTCTATCTTTTCTGAGTAAATTTGATACCTTGGATTCCAAACCACCGAACCGTATTCCAGAATTGGCCTAACTAATGTTGCAAACAGGGGTTTAGTGATATAAGGGTCACAAAATTCTTTTGACCATCGTTTCACAAATGCAAGTACACCTTTAGCCTTGTTGACTGTCACATTAATATGAAGATTAAAATTAAGCTTAGGATCCATTGTGATACCAAGGTCCACAAAATTGTATACATGTTCCAGGTTATGGGTACCTATTGTATAAGAAGTGGGATGAACAGCTCTTCGCGAGAAGCTCATTACTTTACATTTCTTAAGATTTAGAGGCATACGATTTACTTGACACTAGTAAGCCATGCTGTCTAAGTCTGATTGTAGCAAAGACCTTTCTTTAATTGAAACGTACGATTTATAAAGCTTTACATCATCTGCATACATTAAAATTTTGGAAAATTGTATATCTGTAGAAATGTCGTTTATAAAAAGCAAGAACAGAACCGGGCCTAGGTGGCTACCTTGAGGGACTCCTGAAGTAACATCAATGACGTCAGAGATAGTATTTTTAAACATTGCCCTTTGTGATCTATCATAGAGGTATGAAGAGATCCAACGTAGAAAATTAGGTGGAAGACCAAGAAGATCAAGTTTGTAGATGAGCCACGAGTGGCACACTTTGTCAAATGCTTTACTGAAGTCAGTATATATAACACGAACAGTTTTGCTTTCACTAAATGCTTTTGAGATATAGGATGTTAATTCGAGTAAATTTGTAGAAGTTGATTTGCCCTTGCAAAATCCATGTTGACTATATGAAATGCTAGAAGAGATAGAATGCGTCAACTGATTTGTTATAATTGCTTCAAATAATTTAGGAATCGCAGAAAGCTTAGCTATTCCCCGGTAGTTCTCCACTGAAGATCTGCTACCGCTTTTATGTAACGGGGTTATGAACGATTCCTTCCATATAGTTGGAAAAACGCCCTCTTTAAGA
>NW_016158558.1:3111-10638 GCF_001687245.7 Rhagoletis zephyria | reverse complement strand
AATACCATCACACAGCCAGCACGATAAGTAGCGTTCAGAATCGCTTTTAATTTGGCAAGTATCAAGATCACACTTCATTTTGAAAGATTTATGTAATACACTCGTTAATAAAAGACAAACAAAATAAATTATAACAATTAAGGAGCTAATGTAAATAGCTTTAAATAAATGTAGCGAACAGTTTGAGTATCACTGTAATTATGACACTTAATAAACGCAACGCAAACAGCTGTGACAAGAATTACTAGAAGAAGTAAACAAAAAGAGTAAAACAAATGTGCAAAAACAAAATGAAAGTTAACTACAAAGGATACAACAACAATGATAGCTACAAATGACTCGGCAAAATTAGAATGTATGCTAGTGAAATTTAATTAAATTTACTTTAATATAAAACCAATAACTTTCACTTAGCTTCAATTATTTCACACTCTGATGCTCATAAGCCCTTTTTATCACTACTTTAACACAGAATTAGCACAATGGACTTAGTAAGTAGAAAGCCAAAATCAGAGCACAATAAAGTACAACCTCACAGCTTGACGTTTGCTTAGTAGATGGAGTAGTTATAACAAAGAATCGCATATCTGAACAACCAGTTGTATGGGAGCTATATGTAAAAGTGACCCGATCTTTGATATTTCCGCCGTATATTCTGTTGTTAATGGGTGGAAGTATTGCAAACTTTCATGTTCCTAGGTGCATAAATAAAGGAGTTATAACGAAAATTGTCGGCCGCTGTGGTGTAGTGGTAAGCAATGCGCGCTTTCACACATCAGCACCTGGGTTCAAGCCCTTTTCAAATCAACATCGCAAAAATATAGAAAATGGTGTTTTCTTAACAGCGGTCGTCCCTCGGCAGGCAATGGCAAACCTCCGAGTGTATTTCTGCCATGAAAAATAGCTTCTCATAAAAATACAATCGCCGTTCGGAGTCGGCGTAAAACTGTAGGTCCCTCCGCTTTGTGTGACAGCATCAAGGCGCACGCCACAAGTCGGAGGAGAAGCTCGGCCAAACACTAACATATGTGTAAGCGCCAATTTATTATTATTATTATTATTATTATTATAACGACAATTCTCATAACTGAACAATCAGTTGTATGTGAGATATATGTTATAGTGACCCGATCTTTGTTATTTTCACTGTAAGTATTCTGTTAATAATGGGTGAAAATGGTGCGAATTTTGATGTTCCTAGCTGCATAAATGAAGAAGTTATGGAAAAAAATTTCATATCTGAACAATCAGTTGTATGGTGGATATAGGTTATTTTTTTTTCGCGGGAAGGGGGTCGAAAATGCCTATTGCATCATCAAAGCTGTTGTCACAACAATGGTATGTCCGGAGACTAAAACACTCCCCCCGAATTGGAACCGTCGCCCACCCTGGGACCACTAATCGCATTGCTTCAGGGTGGCGTTCCATATTTCTCATTAACTAAGTATTCTGCATATTTAGCTATGTTCTTCCAGTTAGTTTCGCTATGTAGCATGGCTTGGATGACGTTATCTGGATTAATTGGTCCTACAAGGTCTTGCAGATCATTGCGCTCGGTTTCCCATCTTTTGCATCTGAAAAAAGTGTGATCGGCATCGTCTTCTTCTGCGTCGCTGTATATGCATGACGGCTCTTCGGCTTTTCCCAATCTATACAGGTATTTGCGAAAGTAACCGTGCCCAGACAGCATTTGTGTGACGTAATAGTTTATTTCGCCATGTTCTCTTTGGGTCCACAGTTTTAGGTATTTTATAAGCCTAGCCGTCCATCTGCCGCGGCTTTCGTTTTGAAACCTATCTTGCCATAGNATCTATACAGGTATTTGCGAAAGTAACCGTGCCCAGACAGCATTTGTGTGACGTAATAGTTTATTTCGCCATGTTCTCTTTGGGTCCACAGTTTTAGGTATTTTATAAGCCTAGCCGTCCATCTGCCGCGGCTTTCGTTTTGAAACCTATCTTGCCATAGTCTTAGTGTCTCGTCTCTTACTCTTTCCCTTTCGTTGGCACTTGGATTCGTTTGCGCCTTAAACTCCCACATTTTCTTGCGTTCGGCTGCTAGCAGGTCAATGGGAACCGTTCCGCTTATAACTAGTATTGCCTCGCCGGACACTGTACGGTACGCAGAGGCTACTCTTAAAGCTGCTGTGCGATGAGCTCTAGAAAGTGTCTTGCAACGGTTTTTTTTCTGTAGGGTGTCAGCCCAGATCTCCGCTCCGTATAGCAAAATATTCAAGGTTGTGGACATTAGAAGTTTTCTTTTACTTTGGGTCGGTCCACCAATATTGGCCATTAATCTGCTTAGGTAAGCCGTTACCTTTGCTGCTTTTGCGGCTGCATGCTGCATTTGTGCCCAATACGTTAGCCTGGGGTCTAGCCTTACGCCTAAGTACTTTATTACTCTTTGCGTCTTTAATGTAATGCCGGTCAGTTTCATGCTCACTTCTAAGGGAATACGCTTCTTGGTTAGGAGTATTACCTCGGTTTTCTCTGCTGCAAGTTTAAGACCGTGTGAGTCGAGCCATGCCTGTGTTCTTATCATAGTCTGGTTTAATTTGCGACGGGCGTCTTCGGTGTCTCTTGCGGTGATCACTGCGGCAATGTCATCAGCGTAGCCTACTAAATATGTGTCATCTGGCATCTCGAGGTTTAATATTCCGTCGTAGCTGACGTTCCATAGGTCTGGCCCAAGAATGGAGCCTTGTGCTGCGCCCGACGTGATCGTCATTTGCCGGGGTCCATCGGTGGTATGGTACAGTAACTCCCGGCCTTCTAGGTAGCTTCTGACCATGAGTCTAAGGTACGTGGGTATGTTGTAGACTTCTTCTAGTGCGTGTATCATATTTTCCCATTTTGCGGTGTTGAAGGCGTTGCGAACGTCTAAGGTTGCAAGCAGGACTAGCTTTTTGTGTTGGTATGCGGCTTCTACTGTTGTTGTTACGTGTTTTATAGCTCCAATTGTTGATCTACCGGGCCTGAATCCGTACTGTCTTGAGGAAAGTCCGCCACCGCTAGCGATAGCCGCTTCTATTCTAGGTTTTAGCAGCCTTTCTAAGAGTTTTCCAGCTGTGTCCAGCATACAGAGGGGTCGATACGCTGATGGTGAGTCAAGGTTTCCCTTTCCTTTGGTGATTAGGACGAGCTGCTGCCTTTTCCAAATTTCTGGGAATATTCCGTTCTTGAGGCAGGCATTGTACATATTTAGAAGCACTTGAGGGCGTTCTGTGGCGATTATTTTTAGAACTTCTGCTGGAATGCCGTCTGGGCCTGGTGCTTTCTTGGCCTTTACTCTATTAGTGGCGGACTTGAGCTCTTCTGCGGTAAATGGTGGTATTTCTTGAGGAGCGATGATAGGCTCCATTTCTTTGGTTAATGCCTCATGCGTGGGAAAGAGTTCGCTTACTATGTAGTCCATTTTTTGAGCGCTAAGCTCTGGTGGTTTTGCCATGGCCCCAAGGTTTTTCATTACCACCTTGTATCCGAGACCCCAGGGATTTCTGTTTATATCCTCACGCAGTTCTTTCCACTTTCTGTTCTTGCTGGCCTCGATTGCTCGTTTGAGTTCTTTTCTAGCAGCTTGGTATAGTTGTGCCTCTTCGATTGCAGCGCTTCTACGCCTGGCCCTGGTGTAAGTACGCCTCAGGTGGAGGCACGTTCGTCTTAGTTGAGCTATGTTTTCCGTCCACCAATATGCAGGTGTTTTGTGTCGATTGCTTCCAATTGTCGGCATCGCTTTGGTACAGGCTCTGGAGATCATTTTCATTGTAGTCTCTACTATTTCCATTGCGTTATTGTGAGAGGATTCTTCTGAGCCATGCGCATTTATTTCAGATAGTAGTGCTTCACTATTTAATTTCGAGACATTCCATTTGCGAGTGCTACATTGCATCTTCTTTCGTAAACCATCGTTTTTGGAGTCTATTATAAAAGAGATGTATTGGTGATCGCTACCAGTGTAATCTTCCAATACTTTCCATTCCTTTATGGTGCCTGCTATGCCTTCTGATGCTAGTGTGATGTCTGGCGTGGTTTCCTCGCATCCTGGTCTTCGGAAGGTTGTTGCTGCGCCAGTATTTAGCACTATAAATCCGAGTCGGGCTGACATTTCTAGCACGCGTTTGCCTCTGGAGTCCGTGATTGGCATCCCCCACTCCGTGGCTCTTGAGTTTAGGTCTCCTGCCATCAGAAAGGGTCCTTCCAAGTTCATGGCCGTATCTTCGATATCGTCGAGTTTATCTTGGAAGTCTTGTATGCTATCGTTTGGTGTCAGGTAGCAGCTTATTATTTTTATATGGTTGTATCTGGCCCAGGCGAAGCCGTTTCCATGTCCTTTTTCAGAGATGTGTATGCTGCTTCCGGGGGGAGCCCATATAGCAGCGGTGCCACTGCTGTCTTCTATCCAGATCCCGTTTTCTTTTTTCTTATACTGTTCGCTTATGATTACAAGGTCATAATGCCGCTCAGTGATCATCTGTGTCAGTAGCGCGTCAGCCGTTTTACTTCTGTGCATGTTGGCTTGCAGGACATTCATTTCTTGGACCAGTTTCTATATACTGAGCATCTTATGGAGCTTGGGATGTGATCCAGCTCAGTGTATTTGGCTTCCGAGCACAAGCAGCATTTTGGTGGCTTATTACACTCTTTTAGCTTATGACCTGGTTGACCGCATTTTATACAGAGGCCTTGCCCTCTTCTGTCTGGGCCTTTGCAGCCCCCGATTAGATGGCCAGGGCCAAAACATCGAAAGCACCTCTTGCAGTTTTCTTTGAGTCGCACTCTACAGTTAATACAGCCGATTTTGATCCTTGCTTGCTTTATTATTATATCAGCTTTTTCTTCATTGAGCGTGACGAAGGCCCTCACCTGTTCTCTACTGTTGGGAGCGGAGATGTTGATCTTCATAGCTTTGTCGTATCCTTGCAGCATACCCCTTACTGAGTCTTCGACTTCCTCTTTTGTCGTTAAGGAATCGAGGTCTCTTATTTCGACTGTGGCCCTTGGTTTAAGGTCTGCTACAGTAGCGGTCTCTCGTAGGGTGCACTTTAATACCTCGCAGAAGCTTGAATTCGCCGATTGCCCCTTCTCTAGCTCCAGTAGTACTGCTCCAGCCCTTGTTTTCCGGATTCCCTTCAACTTGACTTCATCACTTGATTTCAGCTTACTGCGAATATTTTTCAGGACATCTGCGTAGCTGTTCCCTTCTGCCGGCTTAATCACTACGGCCTCTGAGAGTTTTTTAGACTTAGTAGGGCCTTTTCGCTTCTCGTTTGCCTTTTTTTCGGGAGATTTTGGTTTGCCTGGCGTGTTTTCTTTCCCGTCCGGTTTCTTCGCCTTTAACTTCTTGTTCGTCACTTGTTTCCATTCCCCGTCCTTTTCTTTTCGCGTTTTCTGAGTTGGCTGCTGTTCTGGTGGGCTTGCCGCTCGTCTTTTTAGTGGTGTCGTGGTGTCTGTCAGGTTAGCCTGGGCAGCACTTCCGATCTCTTTTTCTTTCATTTTCCAGTTTCTGCGGTAGCTTTGGATGATGTCGAACATTTCTTCTAGTTGTGCAGCTCCATTCTTGACCTCGAGGCTGACATTCCTTTGTTTCGCTATAGCTTGCTTAATTTTTTGGACGATGCTTTTGCATTTTTTCAAGGACTCCTCTTCTGCGAGTCTCATCTTGATAATAAAGTCCTGTCTTGGAGAGATAGGACCTGGCGTTGTCGGGTGTACAGCTGGCGAAGTGTTTTTCTCCTGTCTTGAATTTTTGATGCCTTCTATCTCTGGGCGTGTTAAGTCGACCAGATCTGTTGCTTCTGGGGCATGATCAGCGTTCGTAACTGCTTTCGCTTGTTTGGACTGCAGCGTTGGCGTGCTCTGCAGGATTGGCGAGCGCAAAGTCCTGCTGCTTCTGCGGAATATGCCTACATTCTCTTCTTGGATAAGAGCGCTGTGTGCTTCTTTGTTCTTTTTGTTGGTTTGGTTTTGGAGTGTTCATTTGTGCTTTTGGGTCTCCGCTTCAAGCCGCTATCTCCACACGTAGCACAGTCGCCTTTGAATGTCCCCGAAGTTCCCTCCTCAAAAGAGCAGGCCATCGCGAGGGTTGTTACATTTCCTTATGGGACATTGTGTTCAGAGCCAAGGACAGCGCAAAACCAGGAGTTATAGCGACCCGATCTTCGCCATTTTCACTGGAAGTATTCTTTTGAAAATGAGTGACAGCAGTGCAAAATTTCATGTGCCTAGCTACTTAAATGGAGGAGTTATAACGAAAAGTCTTATATCTGAACAATCAGTTGTATGAGAGCTATAGGTTATAGTCACCCGATCTTTGTAATTTTCACTCTAAGTTTTCTGTTGATAATGGGTGAAAGTATTGCAAAATTTCATGTTCCAAGCTGCGTAAATGGAGATGTTATAACGAAAAATCTCATATCTGAACAATCAGTTGTATGGGAGCTATATGTTATAGTGGTCCGATTCTTCCTGTTCCGACAAATGATTAATACACTATAAAAATACACCCACCTACCAAATTTCATCCGGATATCTCGAAAACTGAGAGACTAGATTGCATACAAACAGACGGACAGACAGACAGACAGACTTACAGACGGACAGACGGGCATGGCTAAATCGACTCAGCTCGGCGTTCTGATCATTTAAGTATACATTTTAATGGGTCTATGTCTTCTTATTCTGGTACTTACAAACATCGGACCAAAGTTATAATACCATTTCATGATAATGAAAGGTATAAAAATGCAACGTAAATAATGTAACAGTATCTCTTATTATTCCGATTGTGAACGGATTATATCGCAATATGACGGAGCAAGCGAACAATTTGAAAAGTCAACATGGTATCATTCTTTGCTCTAAATTATTGGAGGGAATTAGAAAACTAAACTAGAACGCCAACACGAATGGCAACGATTTTAGATCCACGATTTAAAAAAGAAGCTTTTATATCTGAAAATAAAGCTAACGAAACATCAAATTTACTTGAAACTGAAATTATGCATTTTATGGGGCATTCACACACGCAACCACCTTCCCAACAAGAAGCACCGGAAGGTGAAGATACACTTTTTTCATTTCTACTCGAAAAAAATAGAAACAATAGGTTGTCAAAACGGGCAGATTCAATTTTAATAAAGCGCCAGCACTTGGAGAGGTACAATGCCGCGCAAAATACAAACCCCCTGGATTACTGGAAGGAATACACTGAAAATAAATTCTGCGTAAATATAACGAAACATCTTACGAAATTGTTCGCCATTTTGAGCCACGAATGTTTTCGTTAATTGTACAAAACCGTTTTCGTACAAACTACGAAAATATGAGACATCAGATCTTTAGTATATCTTAAGAATGCATTCGTATTATTCACTAACGAATTTCGTACTATTTACTAAAGAATTTCGTACTATTTCTTTGTCTTTTCGAAATTTTTGTAAAATGTACAAAAATAGATCGTATATTTTACGAAATTTTTTTCGTAAAATCTTCTCTTGTTTCGTAGAATGTAATAATAATAATAATAATA
>NW_016158558.1:0-2980 GCF_001687245.7 Rhagoletis zephyria | reverse complement strand
CGCGCACTGCTTACCACTACACCACAGTGGCCGACAAGATGTAGAATGTACGATTGTTTTAATTCTCCACACTGTAAAAAACATAGTACGAATTATAACACAACACTTTTATTCTATTTTTATCGTAAATTTTGAAGGTTTTTGTTTAACAAAATGTTTTGCAACAACGCTTAACATTATTGATTAAAATATAATGGAAGTGTTGTTATCATTTGAGCTACGGTTGTTATAGTGCAACGAAAGAAGTGCAGATATTACAAGTAAAACTATCGTAAGTAATAAGTTTAAGCAATTTAAAATTAAGTATTTTATTAATATGCGTACGAATAGGTTCTATACTACGTATTTTTCTTACTGCTTAGCCTTCATTCAATAAAGTATATCGATGCATAGTGTTATTACCGCAAACTTTAATTTAAATCTAGTTTCATTAATTTAAATTGACTTCATTCATCAATTAAATTTATTGTTATTCATTTAATTTAAAGATTTATTAATATAATTTATGAAACTCGAACAAAAATTAAGATATAAATTATGAAAAGATAAAAACTAATGGTTTTACACTTTCTTATACATTATATTTTTATGTGGAGGTACTTGGCAGATTCGTAGCTTCTTCGAGGTTTGTTTCCGTTGCGACTATAAATTAAAAGAAAATTATAAAGCGTCTTAAAGACAAGTTTCAGTGAAAAATCATACATGTACTTACTTTTAATTTCATTAAGCAGTGCGTTTATTCCTGGCTTGGGCTTGGCGTTGATAGTTAACTGATAAAATTGCCTGTTTATGAAGTCCCACATTGCAGCGCATGGCTCAGCGTAGGCCATATTAAAAACAATGTATGTTTTAAAGCATATATCCACAGCTTTCGCGAAGTTGAAAACTTTGTAAGTGATGTTGTCAAAGTCAATCATGAATGATTGTGGCTCGTCTAGGGTTCCAATTAATGATATGAAGGGGGCAATAGAAGATACTGCCTGGACTTTGCAATCATACATTTGTTTATATTCCGTATCAGTTGCGCAAACAGCCATAAAACTGTCTAGTGACTCTTTGAGAGAATAAAGCCTTTTTTTGCATTAGTCTTATTCAGGGGCGAACGCAGGTAGGGGTTTTGGGGGTTCAAACCCCTCCCGAAATGCCTGCTGAAAATTTTAAGAAATTTCTCTCTTTTTATTTAGTTAATTACGTAAACAAAAGCAATACTGTTTTTATTTCCGTAAAAGATTGTACGAATTTTCAACTATTCGCAAAAATCTGCAAATAAAGAAAAAACCAAGGTGAATGAGCACAAGCTTGGAAGCATAACCGGACTAAATATTGATGTTGATAGATAACTCATACGCCATGGCAACAATGCATTTTCAACATAGGCTGGAATAACTTTAAGACCATAAGAATTGGCAGGCAAACTTGAATTCACCTATATATATAAATGTGAATGTCTGTTTGCTTATTACCTTATAACTTCTGAACCGCGGCACAGAATCGCACGAAACTTTGCACACTTATTTGCTTTTTCCCCGGGAAGGTTATAGGCATAGAGAAAAATGTGCAGTGCTGGAAAAGAGGGCGTGGCACCTCCTATACTTACTAAAATTTTCATATTGTATATCTCTTGAAATATTTGTGGTAGAGCATTGGAACTTGCTGTCGAGATAAATAAAATTAATTCCATACTCATGGGAAAAAATTGGCGGTATTGGAAAAGGTGGCGTGGCACCTCCCATGGGCTTGAATTATTTAATCAGCTCTCACTTCGGAACCGTAAGTCACATAAACTTGAAATTTGGTATGCAAACATATCTATAGTAGATGCTTATCTTAAGGTATATGTAAATGAGTTTGTAAAAGGAGGCGTGGCAGATAACATAGGCGTGGAATTTTTAGTCAGTCATATCTTCGGAACATAAGTCACATGAACTTGAAATGTGGTATGCAGGTATCTACGGTAGGTGCTTATAGTAAGGTATATATATAAATAAGACTGTGGAAGGGGGCGGCAAATCCCAAAGGCGTGGAATATTTTACCAGTTATAACTTCGGAACCATAAGTCACATAAACANAGCTTGGAATTTTTTGCCATAGCTTCGTAACCACAACAACAACAACGTACTTCATATGACTTGAAATTTGAACAGAATTTTAACTAAAATATATAGAAAACTAGCTTTTACCCGCGGGTTTCACCCCACGCCAGAAGGAATTAAAGGGGTCATGTGATTTGTGATTCCGAAGTTATGGCTGATAAGAACTTCCACGCCCATGTTATGTGCTATGCCCCCTTTTACAAACTAATTTATATATACCTTACTATAAGCACCTACCATAGATATGTTTGCATACCAAATTTCAAGTTCATGTGCCACGCTCTCGTTTATATATACGTTACAATAAGCGCCTCCCGTAGACATGCCTTCGCACCAAATTGCAAATTCTTTCGACTTATGGTTCCGAAGTTTTAGCTGATTAAACATTTGCAGGTCTATTGGCGGTGTCACGCCCCCTTGCGAAATTTACGACATATTTTCAAATAAGACCATACTTATAACCTTCCCGGGGTAAAAACAAATAAGTCTGCCAAGTTTCGTGCAATTCCGTGTCGTGGCTCAAAAGTTATAAGGTAATAAACAAACAGACATTCACATTTATATATATAGATAACAAGCTAAGCTCACAAAAAATTTCAATCGATCTGAAGAATGATGGGTTTTTGGGCATGAGCTCTCCGTCTAGATGCTCTGGCAACACCACTTTATATACATACATACTTTACATAATCCCTAAAAGTACTACATACAGGGTGTCCCAGAAGTAACGTGCCAAACTTTAGGGCAAGGTAGGTGGGGGGGTGAGCTCACTGATAAACAAAAAATTTTCAGGTAAAAGAGTCACCGTTTTTGAAATATTTACATTTTTTCGAATTTAAAAAAAATCGTGCCTTTTCATGTGTTTTCTTTAACTGCAACTACAAAC
>NW_016158557.1:103967-124682 GCF_001687245.7 Rhagoletis zephyria | reverse complement strand
GGTGATCTCCGAAATAGTGCAATAACTTCTATATACCCTTATTATTGCCAATATGCAATACGAACATCCTTTCGTCACCTAAAGGTGAAAAGGTGCCAAATCCATTTTTTTAAACTATTCAGGAAAGGCGAAAAATCGATGTATTAGCTGTCATTCTGCATCAAAAACTAAGCTGTGAAAAAATGGACTAGGCACCTTTACACCTTTAGGTAGCGATATAATTTATGGCGTACTTAGACCAAGATTCCAGAAAAGTCTGCCAATGGGCTCGTGCCCAACCATTTTCGAGGCGGAGGTTTTCAAGTTGCTGCTCACTGGCGAAAGTCAAAGGGAATAAGACAATCAAAGAAATCAAAGAGATTCATAATTCTTTCCAGGAGGAACTCCGAAAGACACCTTGAACATAGAACTCTTACTGACAACCTGACAGCACACTGCAAGCTAACGTACCGTTTGAACTAAATGGGTCTTTCTGAAGAAAACCCCAGGGTATGTTTTATGTGCCTGACCACGAAGTATGAATCGTAGATTGATACACCTTGGAGAACGATTTTCTCCTCCATCTAAAATTTGGAACATGGCATCATTCAAAGTGCTGAGCATTAGACACGAATTAAGACGCTTGGGTGTTTTGACGACGAAAAAGGACGCGTGAACAAAAGCAAAAAAGGCGCGTAAACATGGATTCAAAATCATTCCGGAAAAACTCTTTAGGGAATTCGTATACTGTTACACTCGCAAATATAGTTGACCACGAACATAAGTTTATGCGTCTTTCTTCGCCTTCAAAGAGGTTAATGCGGATTTCTTGCCATCACCTATGTTAGGAGTCTTTCTTCAGCGAAATTTTTTTCACGCGTCTTTTTTCGCTGTCGTCTTTTGAGCTCGCGTCTTTTAGTGACGATAAGTCTGTTCAGGAAAATGAATCGTTACACGTAGTTAATTTGTTTTTATGTTACTAGCCGTGTTTTAGTTTTACTAACAGGTCTATTCTGCGCGTTACCGAAGATTTTGTAACCGGGAAATTTTATTACAAAAAAAAGTTACCAGTTCTTGTCACCGCGATTCTAGGAACGTTGGTAATGCAGCGATTCAGCTATGAAGAATTGTGCAAATTCTGGCATTGCATATTTCACGGGGCAATACTTTGTTACCAGCACAGAATGCGAAAAGAGTTTAAAAATTGACAGGAACTTTATTTACCGGTTACAAACTTTTTATTACCAGCGCAGAATAGACCTGTAAATGTTATGTTAGCTATGTTTTTAATAAATTTGACAATGAAAGAAANGTTCAATGTTACTACAACTATAGAGATAAAAGTTTTGTGAGTTAAAAACTCGAAAANATAGTTGACCACGAACATAAGTTTATGCGTCTTTCTTCGCCTTCAAAGAGGTTAATGCGGATTTCTTGCCATCACCTATGTTAGGAGTCTTTCTTCAGCGAAATTTTTTTCACGCGTCTTTTTTCGCTGTCGTCTTTTGAGCTCGCGTCTTTTAGTGACGATAAGTCTGTTCAGGAAAATGAATCGTTACACGTAGTTAATTTGTTTTTATGTTACTAGCCGTGTTTTAGTTTTACTAACAGGTCTATTCTGCGCGTTACCGAAGATTTTGTAACCGGGAAATTTTATTACAAAAAAAAGTTACCAGTTCTTGTCACCGCGATTCTAGGAACGTTGGTAATGCAGCGATTCAGCTATGAAGAATTGTGCAAATTCTGGCATTGCATATTTCACGGGGCAATACTTTGTTACCAGCACAGAATGCGAAAAGAGTTTAAAAATTGACAGGAACTTTATTTACCGGTTACAAACTTTTTATTACCAGCGCAGAATAGACCTGTAAATGTTATGTTAGCTATGTTTTTAATAAATTTGACAATGAAAGAAAATACTAAAACTCAAAAAAATGTTTGGTAGGTTTTGGTTGGTTATGGTAGGAAATTTCAGTAGGAAAAAAAATTTGTCTGTGGCAACGCTGGTTGTATGTAATTGTAATGTTGCTTTACGCGAGAACAAAAAAAAACATACAGCTGTTCAGGATCTTGTGTATATGATCTTGCATTTGTGTATTATGGTGCGTTTGTAAATTCACAACAATAAAACAAAAACAGTTGCATTGGTAGCAAGCATAACATTTGCAAATGTAAATCCAAGACCATTTCCACAATATCCTGGATAGCCCTAATGTTCCCTGGTAGCCAATTTTTTACCCGATTTCGGCCCAATTTTAAACTTCATCCCTGGTACATATACGCATATACATACATACATGTCGTCATTTTAAGCAAGGAATGAAACCGATTCAAAATAACGTTCCGGTTTCGGTTTCGGTTTTGCAAAGTGTTTCGGTTTCGGTTTTGGTTTCGTTCTTCAAAATTTGTTTCGGTTTCGGTTTTGGAATAAAGAAATGAAAACAAGTTTGATAAAAAAAACATTTATTAAATAAATACGTACCTTTCAAGGTTTGTTTTTGGCGAAATTAAACATTGTGATTAATTTTTATTTATATAAAGAAAATACCTCTGAATCAATTATACAAACTTATAACCAGGGAACGGATTTTATGGAAACTGCTATTTTTTAATTTTAAAATTTTATGCTAAAGAGATAGAATATATTGGATTAAGAATGTCCAGAATTTAGCTTTCCCTGATTCCATATTTACACATTTGATGTTGCCTTCTTTAAGATATTTACCTTTTTGCCTTTTCAACCTTTAATTGTAAAGGCCATGGAAAAAGCCCTTATTCCTGATAATATAAAAGATTTAAACGTTCCATATTTAAATTGGGCGTCACTTAAATAAACTCACGTCGAGCGCACATTTAGTACACTCAAGGATTTTATTCGCGAAAATCGAATGAAAATGCTGCCAGAAATCTTCAAAATGCATCTTGTGGTTCAATGTTACTACAACTATAGAGATAAAAGTTTTGTGAGTTAAAAACTCGAAAAGATAAAATAGTCAAAGATTCAAAGTACAAATTCTTCATATAATGAAACTAGTTCATAGTTTTCCCTTTTTACTTGTAAAATAAATATTAGAGTCCGACCGATGCCGATGCCGATTAATCGGCTTATGGGGAAAGAATCGGCCGATGCTGATTCCATAAAAAAATTACAAATAAATGTGTTAATTCATAAAATCAGTTAATTTAACGGAGTTAACAAAAAAAAAACAAAACAAGTAATTGAATTAATTGGCTTGTTATGCAACTTTACATACTCATGTATGTACATACATATGTATGTGAAAAATATATGTAACTGCATCACAAAAAAAAGGTGGGGTTTTCCGCCGGGATCACAAAATTTATAATATTTTAAGACGTCCACTAAAATTTTTCGGAAAAATATTAAGATTTACTTGAGCTGGACCGATTTGAAAATGCCTCAAAAAATTGAGTTTTTTATGAAAAAAATAGTTTCTTAAAGAGTTTTTTGAAAAAGTGCCCTCAGATGACAAAACAGATTAAGCTTAAAAAATCTGTATTAAAAGATTTAAAAATCTTTTCAATCGTAATAATGACATTTTTGATGCTGTTTTTTCTAAATTTTTCAAAGATTGATTTGAATAACTGGGCTATAACTATTCTGATTTAGACTTATTTTTGTGCAAAAATTAAAAAATTCATTCGTGCCGATTTTTAAGAAAATACCTTTCCAATGATGCCTCACAAGTCTAAATCGGAAGAGTTTAGGCTCAGTTATTCAAGTTTTTCTTATACCATTATTTAAAAAAAGTTAAAAAAATCATCAAAAATCTCATTATTACGATTCCGTTAAAAAATTTTTTTAAATTTTTTTAAAATATTTTTATGCAAATTTTTTAGGCTTAAACCGTTTTGCCATTTGAGGGGATTTTTTCAAAAAACATCTTAATAAACTATTATTCATGAAAAATCCATTTTTGGAGGTATTTCCAAATCGGTCCAGCTCACGTAAATCTTACTATTTTTCCGAAATATTTTGGTGGACGTCTTAAAATATAATAGATTTTATAATTCCAATGAGAAAACAGCACCGATTTTTTTTTGTATGGGGAGTGCTGCAGTCTAATATACATATATCACATTTATTTACATTACATAAAAGACTTTTTATATGGCGCTAAGCAAGAAATATTTAGGAACATGAAATTCCATTTCGTTTTGTACTAAAATACACTCTTTTGCACTCAATGCATAAAAACTTATATGCTAGGTATGTATGTACATTAGGATGGTCCAAATATGCATGTCGAAAAGTAAAGTCGGAATTTTTATACTCAATATTTTTCTACCACTACTCTGTTATCTGCAGGAGATTCCCAGTAATAATACCCAATTGTTTATTTAACCATTTTTCATGGCAACTATAATTTATAAGTCCGTCAAAAACACACACAAATCCCGAAAAATGCAATGGGGCCACCAATAAAAAATCGTTAGTATTAAAAATGGTTAAATAAAGAATTCGGTATTATTATTGAAGACCTCATGAAGATAACCAGAGTTTTCCAACCGAAAAATATTGATTTTCAACAATTCTATACCATTTGTACCTTAACTTTTATTTTTCTCATATAAAAATACATGGAAAACTTTGATCGCTTTGAGCGACCTCTAATTATTTTCGAAAGATTGGTTCAATACAGTGATGTTCTATTGAAAAATTTCAACAAATTAAATTACGATTTGCACCAAATTTTGGCAGGTACCCAATCGTGAGACACTGCCTTTAAACTTGTATTTATACGGATTGTTTTTGAAGAATGAACTATAAATAACTAACTAAAATTAAATAACAGCAAAAATTATATTTTAAAACTTGTGAAAATTTCGGCTACAGTTTTTTCGACTACTGTACATAAGTTGACTATAATTACTCGGCCGTGCTATCCTAATAGTATGCCACTAAGTGCATTTTAAAATTTTTAGGCAATAGCCAAATTATATATTTTGTTGTTTGTGTGAAATATTTTATTTTTATCAGTGTTTTCTATTAATCAAAATGTATTGAAACAGAAAAGCAAAAAAAAGGGTCTAGCCGAATTCCCTTTTTCCAAAGCTGCATGCACAAACAACCGCAAATCAATGATAGGCTTGTTCCACATGAGCCCGCGGGTGCCCAAAACAGACCAAAAAGCGTTTCTCACGCTAGAAAAATGGGTAGGCGAATACCTTCCACTTTTGGATCGTAAATGTCTTCTTCTTTGTGCCCGAAACAGCCCGTAAAATACAAAAATGGAAAATAGCACTAAAGGTTCAGAAATGTAAGTATTTGCTAATTTTATTAGCTATATAAGATAATACACATAAAATCATTGTTTAGAACTGATTTGTTCATTCCGGGCACGACAAGTGATTGTTTTGCGTTAGTCACGCTTTGGGCACTTTTGGCACGGGTTGACACATTTTTGACACTTGTGAGAGAGTAACTTATTTTACGCTCTAATTACCGAAACAGCCCGGAAAGCGTGTGGAACAAACCTGATGTACATATGTATGTATACCTATTTGTTGGGCTTCATGGGAATTCGGCAAATTGTTTTCGCGAAGTTGATAAATTAGCTAGTGCGGTAAAGGCTGAGTTTTTTGGCTTATACAAAGTCTAATTTTGTTACTAAATATGAAAAAATTTTTTAAAATAACATAATAGTGCGAACTGTTTAAAAATGCTTGAAACTAAAACAAAATTGTCAAGACAAACAAGAGCCGCAAGTGCAATGGCTCGCAATCGGAGAATAGTAGCGGCGGCGCGAATAGAAACGATACCTTCACGCGATCTGCCACGACAACCTGCAATCGGAATTATATCGCACACAGCGTTGCCAGGTTGACGTTTTTAACGTCATTTGCTTTGAGTACTAATAAAATTTGTGTACTTATTCATGATCCAAATGAGCACTTGCAATTTTTGTCTCTATCGAGTATAGTCTACCCCATGATAAAAACATAGCAAGGTAGAACCGTTCTCTCATTTTGTCGGCCATGATTTTTTTTTTGAAGTTTGCCAGCATTTTAAAATCATATAAAACTGAAAATAAAAATTGAAATTGTTCGAAATTGTTGTTGCTTGAGATTGAAAATGAAAATGTGTGTGTGAGTTTGTGAGTAAATTTAAAAATTAAAATGTTTGGAAACGTCAAGAATTTTAAAAGTAACTCTCAGCGGTTCTACCTTACTATATTTTTATCATGGTCTACCCAGCTGGATTTTACTCATTTGGTCGAGTGAGAGGCTGAAAATAATTTCAATGAGTTTAATATTATTTGTGTTCTGCTTTGTTCTACATCAGTGTTGGCATTTTTGGTACAATTGTACTTTTTTGATACAATTTCGTTTACTACGCACTACTTTTTAGTACAATTTTGTGATGAATACTATAAATATATACGTAGCTCTGAAAATTCACTGCGGGAATCTTTTTGTCTTCGCCTTCTCGTTTTTGCCTTTGTAAGTTTTGAAAAAAGGTTTTGAAATAACCATTATAACATAGCAAAAGGTGTGCTATCAACCTCACATTCCTAGAAAAGTTTTGAAAGAATACTAAATCTTATTAAAACAAAATGTCGAAATCAGCTTCATATAGTTAGAAACAGTGTCATCTTCACGACACTCATATATTGACTAGAGTTGACTATTTATTTTATTATTTTTTAATTTTAATTATTTGTTTATAAAAATATAATTAATTCCTTAACAAAACTGTGAAAATAAGTTTAAATCTTTGAACAACCTTAATAAAATCGACAAACTTTCGTAAAAATTTCGAGCTTTCTATTTCAATTTTAGTATAATAAAGTGCAAGTTTAAAGCAGTTGGAATTTGCCGTAAATGTCATATTATCTAAACGCATTTTTTTTTTTAACGAAGAAAATGAGAAACTCCTTCATCAAAACAAAATATATATATATTAAAAATCAACGATAAGTCGCAGCTGTTTTAAACTTGCACTTCATTTAAATTGATCGGACTACAAACGGCATTCTCAAAACATGTATTTCTAGGAAATCGAGTTAAAAGCCCGAAATTTTTACGAAAGTGTGTTGATTTTTTTTATGTTGCGCAAAAATTGAACCTTGGGGTTTTATTAAAGTATAAACTGCATTTTTATGGAAATACAAATAATTAAAATTAAATAATTTTAAGATAAATGGCCAAACTTGTCAATATGTGAGTGTCGTACAACGATTTTCGGTTGTTGTGTCCAAACACATAACCCGAATGCAAAAACTTTAACATACACGTCTACTCAAAGGATTCGCATTTTATTTAAGATAAATGTTTCAAATTTCCTACCACTAGCTTATTAATAAACTCGGTTTGCACTATGCACTTTTTTGCAAATTTCGACGTGGGTTCTGCGCAAAAATACTGTGGACGGCGTAGCCGGAGTGATATGCACAAGAAATGTTGTATACCTTTGACATGCGGAAGCCCCTCTTCCCCGCAACACAGAAAGGAGAATTCTACTTAGTAAGGGTTATAATCCCTAAGCGCGGCCGAAGGCAGAAGCAAATGCAACAGGTGGTGGACCTAACAAGGTGCATGTCTTCAATGGCTTGGAAGAGGCTGTTATTGCATTAACTGGATTGAGAACCAGTTCTTCTGGCACAGGAGTAGTTCTGGCTTGTGGTTCAACAATTCAACCAGAAGCTGACGTAGATGCGCCCATGGTTACTATGCCCGACAGCTCCGCATACCTTTGTGAATCCATTACCATAGTGCCCGCATACTCTGCTGCTATAACTGCAAATAAATCAGAATCCATAATTTTCCTCAAAATATGTAAAATTAACCAATGGCTATAAGTTACCGTTGATTTCCGTTAAATCAACCATCAGAACCATTGCGGTCCTTGCTTTACGGTGATAAACAGAATGTGGACCAATGATACTCACCAGTTTAGAAATTTCCACTAACTATAATATACAGATTCAAGGACGATTCACTATCGCGCCGCAAGGACTTCTTCCCGGTATAACGCTTTGAACGTGAACGTTGGACCAAATGTTTCAATAAAATAATTAATTTTGGCCGGGACGAAGTTCGCCCGGTCTGGTAGTCTATATATATGAAAATGGTTTGAAAAATGTATAGCAATTCATCGATTGAGAACGGTTGGGCCCATTTGGCTTTTTTAGTTGTTCGTAATTGCCAGGAGAAGGTTTTTACGAAAGAAAAATTTGGGAAACCCCTCCGGGAAAGTCGGAAAATTGGAAAAATCGAAAATTGATTTTTTTTTGTATGGAATTTTGTGTGCAATTCCTTCGGAATGGCATTTGAATGGAAAAATAGAAAATTCTAGGTGAAAAACTCGGAAAAATCCGGAACGCAAAAAATTTGAATTTTTTTTCGACGAAAGCTTGGAAAATTTCTGATAATTGTGAAATTAATTGGGAGCATGAATCAATTGGGAACAATTTTCTCCTATGTTTCATAACTAATTCGAATGGGTGCTGCTTTTTTGGAAACGTGTTTAGAAGAAGGAGTGCACAAAGTTTTAATTTTTCCGATAGTTGGCGCAGGTGTCGAGCTATGCTGAAAAGAATGCAGTTGGTTCGTTGGTAGCCTTTTGCCTAGATTAGCATATAGGATTCATTTTTTCCGTTAAGTGGGTCAGAGACCGAACTATTTGAAACAGTCTTATTAATGGTTAATGGTAATGGGTTAACATATATGATATTTTTTCTGATAGGTAGACCAGAACCGATCAATTCCAAAAAATAGTTGGCTTTAATTGTTTGGTAACATTTTTCGACACCTTGATGTCCTAGCTGTTCATGAATAGTTCTAATGATCTCTTTTTCTAATTCTTTGGGAACGTATAGCTGCCGGACATCTTTGTCTTTTTTGAATACGACGCCGTTTTCCATCATAAAATTTTCCATATTCTCCTTTTCTAATTTGTTTTTCAAACTCACTATGTCTTGATATCTGGACTGCATTATTTGTAATTGAAAATCTATATTTTCACTGTCTATTACCGTGAGTAAGTTTTCGTGGTCTTGTTCAACTCTACTGAGTGCATCTACATGTGGCATTTTTGTACCTGCTCGGTGTGGTATCGTGTAATTGTAATTCTCCAATTCTAGCGCCCATCTTGCTATTCGGCTGTTCACTAATTTTTTGCTAAGCGTTAGGGTGAGAGAATTACAATCAGTCATTACTTTAAATTTAATCCCCTCTAAATATACCCGAAATCGGCGTAGTGCATAGATAACTGCTAAAGTTCCTAATTCGAAACTGTGGTATCTGCTTTCTGCTTCGGAAGTTCTTTTGGAAAAGTAAGCTACAGGATGTAAATGACCATCATTTTGTTTCTGTAACAGAATCGCCCCAAAGCCACGAATGCTTGCGTCACAGTGCAACTCTGTTTCTTTGTTATGGTTATATATTGCTAGTACTGGGCTCGATACTAATTTGTTTTTTAGTTTTCCAAAAGTTTCCCTGCATTCGTTGTCGAATTCGAACTTTGTGTTTTTCTTCAGCAAGTTATAAAGCGGACGGGCCAGTATGGAAAAAGATTCCTCGAATTTTCTGAAATATGAGCACAACCCTATGAAAGATTGCAATTCTCGCTGACTTTTGGGGACCGGAAAATTTGTTATAGCTTTTATGTGGTGTTCGGAAGGTCTTATGTCGGTTTCCGGTACATTGTATCCGAGGTATTCAATTTCGTTGTATACGAATTTACATTTCTTAAGTTTTAGTTGAAGGCCGTGCGTCGCTAGCTTCTCTAGTACCCTCTGAAATAAATTAAAGTGATCAGTCATATTTTTACTACCAATTATAATATCGTCCATGTAAACTATTATTTCGTTTCTTTCTATAAAGTTCTTCAAAATTTTCGTGATAAATCTTTGAAAAATAGCTGGCCCATTCTTAAGTCCAAAAGGCATTCTTAAGAACTCGTACTAGCCATTAGGTATTACGAACGAGGTATATTTAACAGATTCTTCGGCCATTTGAATTTGGTAAAACCCTGATTTGAGATCTAAAAGTGTGAATATTTTGTTCTCACCGAGGTATTCCAAGCAATCTTCTATCAACGGAAGTGGGTAATTGTCTCTTACAATTGATTTATTTAGGTTCCTATAGTCTATGTACATTCTGGCTTCTCCTGATTTTTTCTTCGTAAGGACAATAGGCGATGCGTAAGGGGAATCGCTGCACCTAATTATTATTTTCTTAAGTAAATCTTCTATAATGCGATTGACTTCATTTTTTTCAGCGAATGATAAACGTCTTGGTGAGCAGAAGGTTGGAGTGACGGAAGTGAGTAAAATTTTTGCTTCATAATCAATGTTCGGAAGATCTTCGGTTTGTTTCTCTACGTATGTGTTTTCTATCATAAATTTAAACCTTTCTGCTAAGTTGAAGGTAACTTAAGGTTTATATCGATTTTTTCGTTGTTTTCTTCAAGGTTGTCGATATTACAAGTGTCTCTAATTGCTGACTGCACTTCTAAATCTGGAGTATCCATAACCTCACTTTGTTTTGCACAAGAAAAGTCTTTGTTTCCCATTATATCACCTACCTCTTCGATATGCTTGCCAACTGAAGTAGACATTTTTTCGTAAGGTTTTACTATAAAGTTTTTATTGAATTCATTTCGCATTGATAAATTTATGTTGAACATTTTAAAAAAATCTCTACCTAGTAGTAATTCAAATGGCATTGTGGAATCATCCAAAATATAAAGTTTAATTGTTTTTGTAATGGTTTTGAATTTTATTAAAACAGAAATTCTTCCTTCAGGTTTTATAAGTGACTTTCCGATACTTCTAAAGTTTTTGAGATGCCCTTTCTGTTGCTCAAATTCTGCACTATTCGTAATTACTGAAGATTTTACGAAACTACTGGGGCTGCCCGTATCGAGTAAAGAGAAAAATATTATAAACTTAGGGGTGTTTTTGTGGTTCGGTGAAAAAGCGACACTTACCATTTCCTTAAAACGTATGAAGCTTGGATCGAATTGAGTATTTTCCATCGCTGCCTCCGTCTTTGCTGGGCAGTTCTTATATTCGTGGTCCATCTTTACGCATCGGAAGCAGGAGCCTCTTGCACGCTTTTCCCGCTTACAGTCCTTCGCCATGTGACCGTAACGAGAACATCTATAATGAAATCGATTAGTTCCTCTTCTTCGATCGGGGCACCTTGTGCGATCTCCTGCATGGAGAGCACGTAATGAGTTAAGCTCTCATGTTTTCCCATGTGCGTGTTTCCAACTTTTTGAAGACGTCCTTGATGCTTACGGGCTTCTTAAATTCCCGGACGAGGGCTGTTTTTAATTCGCACCAAGATTGGGCGCTAACGAGTTTTAAATAGAGCTGTGCGCTTCCGGTGAGCATACGTCGTGCGAGTAGGGGCAGTGCGTTTTCGTCATAGCCGTAGCATTTGGATACGTGCTCCAGCTCCCGTATCCATTTGAAGATGTCGGCCCCATCGTCTCCACTAAATTTAGAGAGGGTATTCTCGATGTCGGAGAATTTGGCTGACGGTTGTCGTGACACTGTGGCCCCTTCGAGCTCATTTATTTTCCGCTTTAGTTTCAAGATTCGTAATTTTACCTGAAGCTGCTCCTCGAGCTCTACCAATTCGTCGTTAATTACTGAAGCGGAAGCGACGTTAATATTGTGCTCCTGCGTGGCCAATACTGCTGTGTTTTCGTTTAGACCCGGATCGTTGACTGAGGTTTCCGGAATTACTGAAGTTGTACGTGCTGAAGGTGGTGTTTGTGCTGAAGCTGTTGTTCGTGCTGAAGGTGCTATCTGTGCTGAAGGGGTTGTTTGCACTGAAGAGGCAGTTTGCGTTGGCGTACTTCCCGGTACTGAAGTTACCGTTTGTACTGAGGTCGGCGGTGCTGAGGTGATTTGTGCTGTCGTAGTCATTTGCACTGAAGGTGTCGGTATTAATACTTCCGACGCTGAAGTAGCGGATGCTTCTAGCGGGACTTTGGTTTTAGTACCGGTTGATTTACCGGTCTGCAACGGTGCCCCTACTGTTGCGGTTAATAGCACTTTAAGTTGCTGGAGACTTGCTGTTTCGGGGAAATCCACTCCCATTTTTCGTAAGGCGTCCATTATCTCCTGTTTATGTGCCATACTTAAGTTTTTATAATTTTCTATTTAACTTTTAGGTTATTAGTGTTTTTAATTTTCTGGTTGGTTCAACCACACCTGATGCTGTAGAAGTTTCACGAAGTAATGGCTTCTCTTTATTGCATCATTGCCATGTTCATATTTTAGATACATGTGTTGGTGTTGCCACCTTTTACTATTACTACTTATTAATATTATAACACTGGGTTTACACTTGCTACACGCTTGACAATTTTTAGCAATAACACGACTCCAGCGCAACCTTGCGCATCTCTTATGCAAAACTATTGCCACTACTCTTACCCCTATATATCTCTATTATGAGGCCAATCGGTTCAAAAATACGAATTTTGGTTATAGTTGACTCCAGAGCCACTGTCGAGCATTTTTTTCGCCGAAATATTTCCCTTCACGTTACCAATACATGTTTTGAATATTAGCCTGATCGGATCGTAAATACAATTTTTAGTACTAACTCGACTCCAGCGCCACCTGGTTTTTTAAGTTGTGAACCTCGTTTAGGAGGAGATCACTCACAAACACACATACGCAATAATTATATATGTATATACAGATAGGTAAAAGTTTCAGTATGTTTGGAAGGCGCCACGCCCACTTTTCTCCATGAGTATGGGATTGATACCATATCAAGTTCCAGGACTTCCAGAGATATGCTGTATGAAAAATTCGATTTGTATGGGAGATGCCACGCTCCCTTAATATTACGAAATTATTATCAGGCTATAACCAAAAGGTGTCCACAATTTCAAAGAAATCGGTATAGCCGTTTCCGAGATCACCTCTTATAAAAATAGGGGGCTTTATATAATTTCTCTATATAATTGATATAGATAATAAGTATACGTAAATAGCCAATACACGGTTGCTTTGCGTCGCCTTAAAACACCTTTCCAACTGTAAAACAATCATTCAATTCTATTCTATGTATATCTATAATACGTGTACCGAATTTCAAGAAAAACGGACCATATGTACAATTTCTTCAAATAGATCAGTCCGTGGTCCACTTACCAGAAAAAAGTTTCCTATATGTTAATCCGGGAAATAAGCTACCTATGTACACGTCAAGCAATCTAGGCAAAAAGCTACCTACCTACCAAATTTCAAGCAAATCGGAAGATAAATACGATTTTTCGAATAGATCGGTCCCTGATCCACCTACCGTAAAAAAGAATTATACATGTTAATCGAGGCAAAAAGCTACCTTCGTACCAAATTCCAGGCGAATCGGGCCATAAATACGATTTTTTCAAATAGATCGGTCCCTGGTTCACTTACCGCTAAAAAAAAGTATCGTATATGCTAATATAGGCAAAACCCTACCTACTAGGAATGCTAATCCCGGGATTCCGGTCTTTTTTTACACTGGTGGCAATAATAGAAACGCTTTATGTTGACCAGTTTTGGCTATATTTCTTTTGCTTATTTAATTTTTAGCATTTTTTATAAATGTGTAGCTCATTGTACATATAACACCGTGCGATAGTAAATTTTACACCCAAAAATCAATAGGGGTATTCTCGAAATCTTGCAAAGCCGTTGCACGTAGCACGGATTGCACGGATTGCATAACCTGCAAACACACAACAACAAAATACATTGGAAACAACATTTCCCAGCGCTGCAAAATATGCAACGTCGAAACCCATGTATATATCTTGCAAAATAATAATAATAGATTGGCGCTTACACATATGTTAGTGTTTGGCCGAGCTTCTCCTCCAATTTGTGGCGTGCGCCTCTATGTTGTCACACAAAGCGGAGGGACCTACAGTTTTACGCCGACTCCGAACGGCGATTGTATTTTTATGAGAAGCTGTTTTTCATGGCAGAAATACACTCCGAGGTTTGCCAGGTTTGCTTTGACCAGGGTTTGAACCCAGGCGTTGCGGAGTGGAAGCGCGCACTGCTTACCACTACACCACAGCGGCCTGCAAAATAGCATAGCAAAATNTTTTATGAGAAGCTGTTTTTCATGGCAGAAATACACTCCGAGGTTTGCCAGGTTTGCTTTGACCAGGGTTTGAACCCAGGCGTTGCGGAGTGGAAGCGCGCACTGCTTACCACTACACCACAGCGGCCTGCAAAATAGCATAGCAAAATAAATGCGACCCTGTGCCAGTTGTTTTGTTGTTGGAATTGCTACATATTTCTCACGTTCTTCTCATCTCGCTCACTTAATTTTTTTTCGCTGTCTCTTGTTATTGTATTTGATACAGAATTTCGCTACCATACATGCTACCACTTTGCAATGGGGTGCTCTCGTACTCTTCCAAATGTGGAATAGTATTTTTGCATTTCGTGCAATCCGTGCATCGTGCAAGACTTCGAGAATACCCCTAATATATTCGCCAAACCAAGGGCACAATATAGTAAAATTGCGTCAGGACTTTTAAAAAGAAATTTAAAATTTTAAAGGTATGTAGCGACATTTTTTCAATTTTCTTTTTGATGCAGAAATATCGCCAGAGCAAAAAAAAATGAATGAAAAAATGCCGCTTACGTTATTTTGGCGGTTAGGGCTCGATAATGTCTTAAAAAAAAAATCATGACGTCAGAGAAAGGCCCATTTATACATATGCAGTGAATTATGTGTAATATGACGTAGACTTTTATAAAAAAATATAAATTTTGGATAAACAAAGGGAATATAGACAAAACAGGTCGAATTAAGGCGCTTCTTTTATTTCTGACACTAGAATAATGAACTTTTTTCAACCAGAAAATAAATATTTTGACATATTTTTTTTTTGCATCGAGCTTTTTCGACATACCTTAAATTACTTTATCAGATATGTACACACTAAAGATTATTAAATGCACATTAATTTAATTACTGTCTGTCGTTTTGTTACCTATGAAATAATTTTTAATTTAAATAAAAAAGTACCAAACCATATTGATGCAATTTTTTCATGTTAAGTCATTGAAAAATAATAAATATCTGAATCCCGCGATTGAACCAAAGACATCCCGAAAATCCCGGGATCGCAAAAATCTAAAAAATTAACATCCCTACTACCTACGCACCCAATTTCAAGCAAATCGGACCATATAAGATTTTTTCGAATAGATCGGTCTCTGGTGCACCTACCGGAATAAAGTTTATTTTTTTTTGCCTATGACACGGTGGTTGCTGAAAGCTATTTACGTACAAAATTTTATGAAAATCGGACTACCTTTCGCGAGATTACCTGTTACAAAAAAAGGGACTTCTCTTTATATACTTACCGCCCAATTCTGGGTTTTCTTGATAAATTTTTTGTAAAGAAATTTTATCAAGATTTTTATCAAGTAAAAGCTTCCTTCGCATTCTGTGTCAATATTTATAAAACAAAAAGCTCTACGATTTCCACATTAGTGGAACTGATTTCCACATGAGTGGAACTGATTTCATTGTCACATATGAAAAATATGAATTTAAAAGCAAAACAGCTTTTGACTGCCGTAGCCGAGTAGGTAGAGATGTCGGCAATAATTCCGTGTGTAGTAGGTTCAAATGCCGGCACATGGAGTATTTAATTGTTAGAAACAAATTTATTAATATACAAAATTTCTACATTTCACATGAAATTTCAATTTGTCAATAGCATTTTCAATCTTGATAATTTATCAAGAAAAGAGCTTTTGATTTCTGTTCTAGAATACCAATTCTCCATAAATAATAAAAAATTGACAAATTATAAAGATTTTCAATTTATCAAGTGCACAGAATCGGGCTGTTAGTATAGATAAGTTTTTTTACTAAAATTGCAAGTATCTTCGAAAGTATTAGTTCTATTTAATTTGGGACCCCTTTTGTAGAGAATCGAAGTAAGCTAAGAAAGTTTTTTGTTTGCACTTGAACTTTGATGTACGGACTCGGGCGAGCCTAAGATATTGACCAAAAATTGTCATCTTTCACACAGATTGTTTTTAGAGCATAATCAGTGTTGCCACTGAAAATTTTCTTCTCGGACCAAATTTCCGACCAAATCCGACAACAACGGCCCAAAAAAAAATTTTTCATTTTTACAAAAACCAACTCAAAAATATTTTATTTTTAACAATTCACAGTTCCTTAAATACATAAGAAATATGTATATGCAGTTGTGCATATGTACATAGTATATGAGATCAATGTATATATGTACCTATAGTCTTTCGCATTGTAGCAAATCACATTGTTTCATTAACATAGAAATTCATAGAAAAATAACACTTAAATGCATGTACGTACGTATTAAAAAAATTGATTCTGTTTAAAACAACCAATAATGCAAACGGAATAAAAAATTATCAAAAACAAATTCAACTTTTTTTTTAACTGACCATACATAGTGGGGACTTTTTATATTGACGAGCTCTTTACATAGCATGATGCTATTAATAGTACTTAATTCTAGTCGATTACGCAATTTCGTTTTAATAAGAGAGAGTGTCGAAAACTTCCGTTCAGCCGCGGCNCAGAACTGTGCGGAAGTGAAAGTAAATTAAAAATGAAATTAGACAATTCGGGAAAGCTTGTTTGGTTGAGACCATTTTTTAATAAGCTCACCTTCATCCAAAATGAATCCAAATCCATATCAGCAGAAAGATTTACATCACTCAACCTTAACAAATTCCACTGACTGGTAATTTGGTCAGGGTCACAATCTACTAATTCACTGAAGTAAAGTATCAAAGGGAGTATCTGCAAATCTTACTCTGACAAGACTTTGGCCGGTGTAATCATTTGCAAAAGTTTAATATCTTCGCGGTTAAAATCAAACCGGATATTAATTTGGCTTAAAAGCTCGATGCAGAATGAAAGTACATTTCCTTTACTTCAATCATATCATCTTCACTTAAGTGTTTTTTATATATATCTCTGCTTTAGTTCCTATGAAAATATCGCACAAGCGCTTTTGATTTCTTCCATTTTTGAAATCAACATTACTTTCGTTGATGCAAACATTACGTTTTACAAAGTTGTTTAGAATTAACAGATAAACAGATTTCATATTGGAATGCAAATATGGCAGGCGGGAGCTCTCTGATTGGAATTCCTTGTTCAGGTTATTGACAAGAGGTAATATGTACGTTAAAAATAAAAAGTAAGACTTTGTTTTAGTGGACATTTCTTCTGCTAACTGTGCAGGGCATATACCATTCCCTTCATAAAAACAAGATATAAAAAAATACAACTTTAAGCTGTCCCACTGTTCAACAAGCCTTGAAACTACACCCTCCAACGATAGCCACCGAGTCTGCGAAACTGCCAAAATTTTGTGAGGCTTAATAGAACAATGTTCCTGAAACTCTTTCAAACCGTTAATTATTTTGGAGCTGTGTGAAAAAAAGCTGTAAATGCTACGGCACAGAAAATTTCTGCTAGCATAGCTAGAGCATAAATGAAGTGAATGGCACGTACCCTTATTAAAAAAAATTTGTTTCCTTCATCACCTGCCATTACATTTGCTCCCTCTGTGACCAAGCCAATAATATTCTTAAGTGGTATATTATTTACTTTGAAAAATTCTTTTATGAGTTCAAAAATAGAAACAGCGTCTGCCTTAGTGACTTCTAATAAAGCAATGAAACGATCCTGCACTGCGCGCGCACTGTCAAAAAACGTTGCTACCAAAACTAGGCTTTTGGCCATACCAACATCTGTTGTTTCGTCAGCGATTAAAGAAAATTTCATATGTCTTAGCATTTCTAATACCCGTCCACTCGCCTGCTTTCCAATTATTTCGGCTATCTCTACTGACTTAGTCCTGCCACATTTAATAAGCTTCGCGATACCAGAATCTGGGCAGCACACCACTGATAATGCTAGCAGATAATCCATTAACAAAAATGGCAGATTGTGGGTTATACAAAACATCACGAGAGCGAGTTCGGCGTTTCTGACCTTAACATGTTGTTTTTCTTGTTCAGCATCAAATTTTCAAGCGTATGTTTTTTTTGTGCGATTCGTAGTTTTGGACATGAGTCACAGTTTTCTCATGGCTTTTCAAGTGATTGTTGTGGTTAGCTATAGTTTTCGCGCAAGCAACACAAAATGCGAATCCATCATTTTCTTGTAGCCAATGGAATGATTGTATCCACTCGGCCCTAAATTTTCTTTTAGAATTTCGGCACTGATTTGATTCATCACTACGAAAAAATAAAGTTAAACTAGATAAACAACAATCGAATAAGGCGCCAATTTCGTGTACAGGTTATCATGAAATAAGGAAATACACCGCGAAAATACCCTTGCAAACGCCACTGGACTTATTTCACTTTAACAAAATTACCTGCATAATGGCTGGTCCACTGCGTCAGACTTCGGTTTTTTTATTAAAAATCTTAAAGCAAAATGTTAAAATGAACTCTTTATTCATATGTACATATAAACATGCATATATTTAAGCTAACTTACTTATCCATTGCCACAATTTTACCCGTGCCTGATTTAAAAAGATGTTCATTTGCAGAGATGTGCAAAACTCGACTTTAACATTGTCTTATCGTACTATTTTAATCGAGTTGTGCGCTGTGTTTATAATAGGTCGGTTTCACACTAGAACATTTCTGCCACCAGAACAACTCTGTTTGTTGGCGATGGGGTGAGGAAAAGTTTGTCAAAAAGTTGTTCCAGCTTCTACCTCGCATTAAAGTGGCAGTTCTCATTCTAGTGTGAAACCGTCCATGGTTGTGAACACAAACTTGGAGCTGTGTTTCATTAACACTACAGTAATTTTGTATATACATATACATACGGAAAAGATTGCAAATTTGAAGGCACAGAATAAATTTTGTGCACTAAAAAATATTCATATTACAAAACCGGCCAAAATTTGTTCTAGCCGCCCAACCGGCCAAAGTGAATTAATCCGACCAGATTTGGCCGGAAACGCCCAAGTTTATTATTATTATTTTGCTCATAATTAACCATATTTTTGCTATTACTAAATCAAACTTCTAAAAAAGCGGATTTTCGGCCCACGCTAACCTACAACCGAAGCATACATACTGGTTCATTGGGAACAAAAGAATATCTTATGAAGTAAGCCCCTTCTTGGAACATATGAATTACATTATATACGAAAACGAACTGATGAATACATTTTTGGCTGTATAAGTTGTTTCTGATTGCCACAAAAAAACTTGCCTAGTAACGATTTCGTCCTTTGAGACGGTGATTGCTTAAAGCTATTTATATTCGAAATTGCGTGAAAATTGTAAGACAGGATCCCCAATTTAACACGATTTTTCGAATAGATCGGTCCCTGGTCCACTTCGCAGAAAAAAGGTTTCTATATGCTAATCCAGGCAAAAAGCTACCCACATACCGAATTTTAAGCACATCGGACCATAAATACGATTTTTTCGAATAGACCGGTCCCTAGTCCACTTCCCGGAAAAAAGAATACCTTATGCTAATCTAGGTAAAAAGCTACCTACGTACCAAATTTTAAGCACATCTGACCACGAATAGGATTTTTTGGAATAGATCGGTCCCTGGTCCACTTCTCGGACTATAAATACGATTTTTTCGAATAGATCGGTCCTTGATCCACTTACCGGAAAAAAGTATCTATCTAAATTTTTACTATTACAATAAAAAGGGACTTCTCTTTATATTATTAGTATGCAAGATAAAGATATGGCTCATTCCATCTCAAATCACCCAGGCCGGGGGAAAATGAATTTAAGTTTGCGATAAAACTCACAGGGATTGTTCCTTGAACAATTTAAGGAGACACGTATTTTTTCTTTTTGCTCAGAAATGCGAATTTTTCGAATAATGAATTTTTTTCTTTTTGAGTACGAACGCTTCTTTTTTCATCTCTTAATAGCAACTTTTGATGAAATCGCTTATAACTGCCGCAAAAAAGCAAGGATTTTAACGATTATTTTTTTAATTGCAGATATTGATCTACTGAATCAATCTAGTGAACTAAACATCAGTAATTGTTTATTAATAATTAATTATTGTTTATAAACAAAAAAATTTTTTTTTCAAATAGATTTTTTTCGAATTGCCACATCTTTTTTTTCTCTCACACTTGTTTGTCTATTAGGGAATAGTATAAACTATTTTCAGTACGAGTAGCAATATGCTAAAATTCGTCGTTTTCGAGTTATGATTTTTTTTCTGAAAATGCACTTATATGATGCTAGCAGATTTTCGTGCCAGTTGAGGGCACAAAAATTGTTGCCCATTATGACAAAACTTCTTTGCTGGAGGTTTTTTGAGGTTGCCCGATCAGAGCCAAAAGTTTTTCCCAATTGGGCTCTAATTTTGGCCCAATTAGCGATTTGCCCAATCTACCGAAGATTTCCCCAACCAGTGCTCACAATTTGCTCAAAGTGAACATGCATACGCAATTAAAACGTTTTTATCGATAAAATCACACATACACCCATCAAAATTCCCTACGAAAAAAAATATTTTTTAATTTTTTTCTTGAAAAATTTTCCACATACAAATTTTTTGATAAAAAAAATTAGTTTTTGAAAATATGCCATTTCAAAAAAAAATTGGAAAAAATCACAATGGTAGCTCTGAGTATTGCGCAATATTTAAGTATAATGTTATGGGGTGCATGAATTTTTTTACACCGAAGTTGAGTAAAATGAGTACAAT
>NW_016158557.1:103383-103893 GCF_001687245.7 Rhagoletis zephyria | reverse complement strand
TAATTTTTTTCGTAGGGAATTTTGATGTGTGTATGTGTGATTTTATCGATAAAAACGTTTTAATTGCGTATGCATGTTCACTTTGAGCAAATTATGAGCACTGGTTGGGGAAATCCTCGGTAGATTGGGCAAATTGCTAATTGGGCCCCAATTGGGCCAAAATTAGAGCCCAATTGGGAAAAACTTTTGGCTCTGATCGGGCAACCTCAAAAAATTTCCAGCAAAGAAGTTTTGTCATAATGGGAAACAATTTTTGTGCCCTCAACTGGCACGAAAATCTGCTTTATAACTGCCGCAAAAAAGCAAGGATTTTAACGATTTTTTTTTTTTTAACTGCAGATATTGACCTACTGAATCGATCTAGTGAACTAAACATCAGTAATTGTTTATTAATAATTAATTATTGTTTATAAACAAAAAAAAATTTTTTTTTTCAAATAGATTTTTTTCGAATTGCCACATCTTTTTTTCTCTCAAACTTTTTTGTCTATTAGGGAATAGTATAAACTA
>NW_016158557.1:99676-103259 GCF_001687245.7 Rhagoletis zephyria | reverse complement strand
ACGATTTCATCAAAAGTTGCTATTAAGAGATGAAAAAAGAAGCGTTCGTACTCAAAAAGAAAAAAATTCATTATTCGAAAAATTCGCATTTCTGAGCAAAAAGAAAAAATACTTGCCTGCTTAAATTGTTCAAGGAACAATCCCTGTGAATTTTATCCCAAACTTAAATTCATTTTCCCCCGGCCTGGGTGATTTGAGATGGAATGAGCCATCTATATTTATGTGTATATGTATGTAAACTAGGGTGCCCATCGATAATGCTTTTTTTGGAAATTTCAAAACCCTACCCCCTAATTGTATTCGTTTTTATGAGAAATATTATTACTTATTTTTATAGATTGTTTAAAGGTTATTTAGAGGTCGCGACCTGTCGATTTAGGTCAGAAAATAAGATTTTGTAGATTCACGATTTTTTTAATGAATATTTTTGATTTGATTTCAAAGATCGAATATGATCTGAAACCAGGATATACAGGCCTTTAAAATGGTATATAACAGTCTATTGTAAGACTTGGATTGTTGGCATTTTTCATCGGGAAAGCTATAAAAAAATAATTGTTCCGTATTTTTTTTTTTAATTTTGACGTCACTTATTACCACAATTTCAAAATATGTAGTAGTATCTAAAATGAAATCTATTTTATAAATTTATATTCTTTATGTACCGGACTTTCAGATTTTTTGAGCAGTGTGGTTAAGGATAATTGATATATGTAATCGCTCTTGAGCAAAAAAGTGGGTTTTCAAGAAATTTTTGGAAAATGGCGTGGGACCGCCCACTTATATGATATATGCGTAACTCAAAAACTACTTGACCGATCTCGACCAAATTTGGTACACACCCGCTTAGCCCTTTTTAGCACCGTTTTAAATATTTTTAAAATCGGACAAAAAGCACGTGCTCCAGCTACGTAACAGTAATTTCATAACAACTCAAAGCTAGCTATATTTTAAGGCGAGTAGGTTTTGTCCGCTTTCAAAAATATTCAAGGTGGAAGTTAAGGAGGCTAAGCACAATGTGTATACCGAGATCGGTCAAGTAATTTTTGAGATACACATATATGATATAAGTGGGCGGTGCAAGCCCCATTTTCCAAAAAGTTTTGGAAAAACCAATTTTTTGGTAAATAGCGATTGTATATATCAATTTTGAACAAATATTGATGAATTCCTTAACCACACTGCTAAAAAGTCTGAAAGTCCGGTACATAAGGAATATAAATTCATAAAATAGATTTATATACATATTTTGAAATTGTGGTAATAAGTGACGTCAAAATTTAAAAAAAAAAATTTGTTTTCCATTTGCTTATTAGCTTTATTGTATAGTTTCCGGCAGGCACTTCCTAAACTATGTATTTGTCAATGTTATTGTGATTTATTAACATTTAATTTTTTTATATTTTTTATTGAGCTTTGTATCATGATTGTTTATTAGGAATAATTGAAAAAGCAACAAAGTCTAACCGGTAGAAGTTATAGCAGTTAAATCGGAAATCACCCCATCTACTCATCAGACTTTTTTTTCTAGACTTCAGCAGGGATCGAACCTGCGTAATAGATGTGCAAAGTCAGAAGCGTTAACCACTGAGCTATGTGCACCCCGTAAACTCTCGTTTTTAATTCATTTTCCTTATTCAACCAGCTACTATCAAGAGCAGCTGATTTGCCGCTATTTAAAATTGACAGCGTGGTTGTTGTTGTCAATTCTATACATCCATTTGCTTATTTGCTTTATTGTATAGTTTCAGGCATGCTCTTCCTAAACAATGTATTAGTCAATGTTATTGTAGTTTATTATTATTATTATTATTATTATTTTATTGAGCTTTGTACCACGATTGTTTATTAGGAAAAATTGGAAAAGCCGCAAAGTCTTAGCGGTAGAAGTTATAGCAGCTATTTCAGAGATTACCACATCTTCTCATCAGACTTCTTTTTTCTAGACTTCAGTAGGGATCGGACCCGCGTAATCTATGTGCAAATAAAAATAATTAATATATATATTAAAAAAAAAGTATTAAAAAAGTGGTTAGTTGACAAATTCCATTATAAATGGCTACTCAATCAAGAAAAATTAAAAGGTGTTAGGGAGTTTAAAAATTCTGGTGCGAATCTTACTTGCTCATGCGGATATTCAGAAATGACAGTATCGATGCCATAGAAAACATTTCCTTATCCGGGCAACATATTAACCATTTCCTTATTGACTATGGTTAGCTAAGCAAACGTCAAGCTGTGAGGTTGTACTTTATTGTGCTCTAATTTTGGCTTTCTACTTACTAAGTTCATTGTGCTAATTCTGTGTTAAAGTAGTGATAAAAAGCGCTTATGAGCATCATAGTGTGAAAATTGAAGCTAAGTGAAAGTTATTGGTTTTATATTAAAGTAAATTTAATTAAACTTCACTAGCATACATTCTAATTTTGCCGTGTCATTTGTTGCTATCATTGTTGTTGTATCCTTTGTAGTTAACTGAATTCATTTTGTTTTTGCACATTTGTTCTACTCTTTTTGTTTACTTTTTCTAGTAATTCTTGTCACAGCTGTGTAATAATAATAATAGATTGGCGCTTACACATATGTTAGTGTTTGGCCAAGCTTCTCCTCCGATTTGTGGCGTGCGCCTTGATGTTGTCACACAAAGCGGAGGGACCTACAGTTTTACGCCGACTCCGAACGGCAATTGTATTTTTATGAGATGCTGTTTTTCATGGCGGAAATACACTCGGAGGTTTGCCATTGCCTGCCGAGGGACGACCGCTGTTAAGAAAAAACCTTTTTTCTATATTTTTGCGATGTTGCTTTGACCAGGGTTTGAACCCAGGCATTGTGGGTGGAAGCGCGCACTGCTTACCACTACACCACAGCGGCCGACACAGCTGTGTGCATTGCGTTTATTAAGTGTCATAATTACAGTGATACTCAAACTGTTCGCTACATTTATTTAAAGCTATTTACATCAGCTCCTTAATTGTTATAATTTATTTTGTTTGTCTTTTATTAACGAGTGTATTACATAAATCTTTCAATATGAAGTGCGATCTTGATACTTGCCAAATTAAAAGCGATTCTGAACGCTACTTATCGTGCTGGCTGCGTGATGGTATACCATCTAAAATGTGCTGGTTTGACAGGAAGTATTCTGGACGCTCTTAATGATGGCCTTCGCTGGTCTTGCGTAAAGTGCAGGTGAACCGAAGTTGATCTTTTCAAGCTATTTAGGCAAACCAGAAATGGTTTTACAGAAGTAGGAAGAGAATTGTCGGTACTGACAGAAAAGTTTAAGCATTATGAAAATATGTTTAAATCATTCGTATGCTTAGATACCTTGCAATCTGTTAAGGATATCCGTGTGTCTAAACGTAAGCGTCTTCATAGTCCATCTAAGAAATTACTGCCGGTACACGTCAGAGTAATCTTCCGACGGACTTAATTAATTTATCCTCTCCGTGTCCTCCAGCGTCAGAATACTCAGCTTCAAAAGACCGTGTAACGAAATTTTCTTCGGATAATAAAGAGCCTGAAGTATCTTTCCCTTCCCCCATTGAAGTGGTGGCATCATCTTCAAAGCCTCCACCGC
>NW_016158557.1:97061-99651 GCF_001687245.7 Rhagoletis zephyria | reverse complement strand
AAGATGTCTACCACCCTGCTATGGAGGTATCTTACGAAGTTATAAGTGATGGTCAAAATTGCAGTACCCAAGCATACGAACCAAATATTCGCTTTGATTTTTCGAAAGCCAACTTTAAAATGCTTAACAAAGAACTGTCTAAATTCTCGTGGCCTGCATTTAAAGAAAATATTGAACAAAGCGTTGCACTTTTTAACTTTACTTTACATAAATTATTTGAAAAGCATGTGCCTAAACGCATGTATGTTCCTGAAGAACAAACACAGTTATGGTTCACTAAGGAACTGAGAAATTTGAAAAACAGAAAGTCGCGTTATTTTAGATTACACAAAAAACTCATACTATGTAAAATACTCACTTTTGCGTCATAAGTTTTTTGAATTAATAAAAAGTGCTATAAAGCTTAAAAAAAATCAAACGGCGTATAATATATAACCCAAAAAAATGGTTTTTTCTCCATATAAAATACATGGGAAACTTTGAGCGCTTTGAGCACCCCCTAAATATTTTTTGATTTCAAAATAAAAAAATATGGGTATATTTTTTCAATATAGAACAATCCTAGGGGGTGCCGGCATTAAAATTCCAACTTAATTTTTTGGACCCTTGCCTTAAAACTTTAAGCGTGGGCAACAATGATGTTTTGTAATTAAGGCAGAATTGTATATGCGCTATCTGGGTAGGTAATACATGTAACATTTATTCTTGGCAGTATGTCCAAACACAAACGCGTATTAAGCAAACAGTGAAACAATTTGTTATTTTCTAAGTGTGCGAATAAAACTTTACACTTCAATTTAAGTCATTGATAACACACATTTTATGAAGAAAATCCCCGTTGCGGCCTTCTTTAGAAAAAAATATTCGTTTAAAATAAAAATAAGCGAAATCGACCCAATTTTATATAACCCTGCCTCCACGATAACGCTAGTAGCCGGCTTAAAACAGCTAATTTTTTTTTACAAAACGGCTAAAAAAATCGGCTTCCGGCTAAACCGAAATTTTTCCGGCTGTTTGCTATTGCAACCGCCTAAATCTAGCCGGAAAACGGCTAAAAGGGCAACACTGCTTAAGAAATGTAAAGTAATGAGCTTCTCGCGAAGAGCTGTTCATCCCGCTTCTTATACAATAGGTAACCATAACCTTGAACAGGTATACAATTTTGTGCACCTTGGTATCACAATGGATCCTAAGCTAATTTTAATCTTCATATTAATGTGACAGTCAACAAGGCTAAAGATGTACTTGCTTTTGCGAAACGATGGTCAAAAGAGTTTTGTGACCCTTATATCACTAAAACTCTGTTTACAACATTAGTAAGGCCAATTCTGGAATACGGTTCGGTGGTTTGGAATCCAAGGTATCAAATTTACTCAGACAAGATAGAATCAATTCAAAAACAATTCTACTTTTTGCTTTAAGAAATTTCCGTTGGGATTCTCAATATAACCTTCCACCTTATACGAGCCGATTAAAACTTATTAATCTTCCTACATTTTCCAGCCGCAGGCAAATGCTTGGTACAATTTTTATACCTTTCATGAGCATGAAATGGTATTATAACTTTGGTCCGATGTTTGTAAGTACCAGAATAAAAAGAGATAGACCCATTAAAATGTATACTTATATGATCAGAACTTCGAGCTGAGTCGATTTAGCCATGTCCGTCTGTCCGTCTGTCCGTCTGTTTGTATGCAATCTAGTCTCTCAGTTTTCGAGATATCCGGATCAAATTTGGTAGGTGGGTGTATTTTTATAATGTATTAATCATTTGTCGGAACCGGAAGAATCGGACCACTATAACATATAGCTCCCATACAACTGATTGTTCAGATATGAGATTTTTCATTATAACTTCTCCATTTATGCAGCTACGAACATGAAATTTTGCAATACTTGCACCCATTATCAACAGAATACTTACAGTGAAAATTACAAAGATCGGGTCACTATAACCTATAGCTCCCATACAACTGATTGTTCAGATATAAAATTTTGCGTTATAACTCCTCCATTTATATAGCTAGGAACATGAAATTCCGCACTGTTTTCAATTATTACCTACAGAAAACTTACAGTGAAAATTAAAAAGATGTTGTAACTATAACGTATAGCTCCCATACAACCGATTGTTCAGATATGAGATTTTTCGTTATAACTCCTCCATTTATGTAGCTAGGACCATGAAATTTCGCGCTGTTTTCACTCATTGTTAGCGAAAGACTTACAGAGAAAATAACAAAGATCGGGTCACTATAACCTGCAGCCCCCATACAACTGATTGTTCAGATATGAGGTCTTTTATCATAACTCCTCCATTTATGCAGCTAGGAACATGAAATTTCGCACCATTTTCACTCATTATTAACAGAATACTTACAGTGAAAATAACAAGGATCGGATGACTACAACATATATCTTCCATACATCTGATTGTTCAGATATGGGATTTTACTGTAAAACTCCTTTATTTGAACAGCTAAAACCGATAAATTTCGTAAGATATTTTATAAATAATAATACAAAGTCTACTGAGAAAATCGTCAAAATCTATGCTGTAAAAGCTTTATCTTCTATACCACTGGTTGTT
>NW_016158557.1:69313-96998 GCF_001687245.7 Rhagoletis zephyria | reverse complement strand
ACAGAATACTTACAGTGAAAATAACAAGGATCGGATGACTACAACATATATCTTCCATACATCTGATTGTTCAGATATGGGATTTTACTGTAAAACTCCTTTATTTGAACAGCTAAAACCGATAAATTTCGTAAGATATTTTATAAATAATAATACAAAGTCTACTGAGAAAATCATCAAAATCTATGCTGTATAAGCTTTATCTCCTATAGCACTGATTGTTCAGATACCAGTTTTTGCGATATATCTCCTTTATGTAGGAAACTAAACCCAATAAATGGTCTTACCGGTTTACATACCGATCACATAGCAGTGAAAATCCCTTATATTGGTGCTAATAAAATGTATATCTTCCATACCTCTGATTGTTTAGATGCGATTTTTTATATAAGTATGTAACTCCTCTATCGATGTATGCAGATGTATTCAAAAGCAGTAATCTGTCAAATTAAAATTTGCAGATGTTCATGAAAGGTATGAAGCCTTCGGCATAGCCGAAGACAGCGTTGCTCTTACTTGTTATAGTTAAATTACTAACAGGCTCAATTTCAAGTCCGCTTTTTCTTGGCGAAGTTAGCCTTAATGTTCCCTCCCGGGTATCAAGACACTTTTGCCACCTATTTCTGAAAGCTTGTAAAACTAATTTTGAATTGCACGACCCACTCCGTTGCTTATGCCAGGATTTTAACTCTCATTCCAGCACGTTTGATATATCAGATCCGCTTTTCAGCATTAAGAAATCGACACTGTCCTCTCTCAATAGATGAATCATTAAAATAAAGACATAAAATCGGCTGTTGAATTTAGTTCTGTAGCTGAACAGTTTTAGATCTCGACACTTAACAAACTCCAGTCAATCAGTACATGTGCTGATTTTTTTCTAAGAGCCCGAAATCGGTACGCAAAATCTACTGATTTTTTGAGTTTGTACTGATTTCGTACTGATTTTTACATTTCATAATTACTTTTGTAAACTGGTGTAATTGACATTTACTTGAGGTTTACATGTTAAAAATAATGGTTTTTGACCACTCATTACCCATTAAACTATTATTAAAAAGGTGTCAGCTAGCAATTGTTTCGATTCCTAGGATTTCGCAAAATAACAAACTGTTTGGATTCAACCCAACCCAACTTCACGATTTGCAGGTTTTACAGGATTTACAGGAAAAGCTGGTTTCGCCATTAATAAATCTTATGAAAGGTGGCGGTGAGTTAATCTTGTATTAAGTACACTGTGAGAAGATGACAATAAGAGATCATCTTTTGATTATAATTAAACATCCACTGAGAAATCGGCTGTATTTCAAACTTAAGACGACTACTGCTACGGTGCAATTAAGTTCTAAAAATTTGGAAAAGGTGCAAACTACCGACTCTTGCATATGATATATTTAGCTTTACTTTGATTTTTGATGTTCGACCACCTGTAATTTTACTTGCACATACTCATTTAACACTATTAAATTTCATTCGTACTCGTTTAGCGATAATTCGGTAATATACCTTTTAGTCAACATTTTAATGTGAATGTTGTATTTAATAAGCACACCAACTAAATATGTTTTAAATTTGTAGCTTAAAATATGCAAACAGATTCTGACTCGAGCTCGTCTTCTACTAAAACAAAATTTTTTTTTTAAATTTTCTCAATTTTTATAAATTTTCTAGAAAGTTTGAGACTTCAACTCACATGTCTTTTGTTATAGAATTAACTATATTTATAAAAAATTTAAATTAAGTAATGAAAGAAAAAATTTTCAAAACCTGTCAATACATTTTACTACTATTTTCGTGTGCACAGCTGTACATACATACGTAATACCCTTGATTTGTTTTAAAGTAATGTATATTTATATTGATCATACTATATGTATTTAAAAGTCTATTAGTTATTTTTTGTTAAATTAATGCGCTGTTATTTGGTTGTTATATTGTTAATAATAAAAAATACGCTTAAAAATGAGCTGATTTTTATGGCTTTGGACTGAGTTTTGATCCCAACTGTACTGATTATGTCACTATAATATCTGGCCACCCTACCAGGATTTTAAAATCATATATGCAAAATTCAAAATAAAAAATCTAGTTTTTCAAAAATATTACCAACGGAGTCCGATAATAGATCGAAAAGGTGGCTTTACAGTTTTTCAAAATGCTCTTAATTTTGTTTATAATTAATAAGTATTAAAGTGTTTTCATAATTTATTTTTATTGAAAAAATGCTAAATGACAGATTTTCATATTATTCAGTAAAAAAAAAATAAATAAAAACGGAAAAATACTGAAGTAAATCAAAAAATATTTTTTATCTTGATAAAATACGTTCCTTTTAGGTTTGGAACCACTTTTCTCCCGCTCTATGGAATTTCTTTGCTAGATCCAGCATATTTTTTATTAAAAGGAATTTTTTTTGCATTATTGTTACCTATAAATGCATTTGGGTCTGATTATGCATACTTCGCATAACTTCGCACAACTTCGCATATACTTCAAACTGTAATTTCGTATGTACTTTGTATGTATTTTGTATGTATTCCATTACCTAGAAATTAGCAGAACTTTTAAAAACTTAGCGATCTGTTGAATTTAGATTTTGCTTCACATTTTCTTAAGTTTCACTTTTATTGCACTGGTACAAATGGTTGTGCGAAGTTATGCGAAGTATGCATAATCAGACCCTTTGAAACTGCCATAACGACAACAGCTTTTTTGCGGTGTCCCTTTTCAGGAATATTCGGAAACGACGATCAGTTTCTTCTTAATTGAAAATTCACATACTAGATAAAAAAAAATAAGAAAACAACTCCACTCGGAGCGCTCCGAAAACACTCATTCGAGGTGTTAACGTGGGGGTCCCTTTTCACTCCATATTCGGAGTGCTCCGAAAAGGTGTTGCTATGGATGTCCTTTTTTACTCCATATTCAGAGCGCTCCGCAGTCGCTGCCTATTGAAATCAACGTAGTAATGCTTTATGTAATGTAAAATTTTAAACATTTTTCCATGCAAATATTTCAAAAGTGGTCATGATTTTCAAATCTGAAATGTTTGTGCAAAGTTTTAGATCGAGCACTTAAATTTCATACATGACTTGTCTCTGTACGATTAGTAGATCGCTGGGATTAAGCGCCTTGTCTTAGAATAATAAATAGTATAGATTTTTAATTAATAAAATTTATTTGTTGAATTGGTACACTGTTACCGTTTTGATATATATATATTTTCTCATTACTTTCATACTATTTTTATACCCGAGCGCACTTGTGCACAAGGGTATATTACTTTGTTCACATAACGGTTGTTTGTAACAGCCAAAACGAATCGACATAGATATAGACAAATGCATACATAAATGCTCAGAATGAATAGAAGAGTCGATTAAGCCATGTCTGTATGTCCGTCCGTCTGTCTGTCCGTCCGTGTACACGATAGCTCGAGCAAAAATTGAGATATCTCAACGAAATTTGGGATGTAGGTTTCCGTTTATCCAAGGTAGGTTGGTATTGAAAATGGACGAAATCGGACTGTAACCACACCCACTTCCCATATAACGGTAATTTTCAGAAATACGAAAACTGCGATATTTTCGTAACTACTGGAGATTATTCACTTAAAATTGATATTTAAAATAAATTTTAGACAAAAAATTATAATATTATACATTTTTTGGAAAATGGGCGTAGCCACGCCCACTTATGGTTACATGTGTATATCTTGGTAACCGCTGCACCAATTTCTTCCAAACTTGGCACAGTTGTTGGCCTTGGTACAGTAAGTATCGAAGCTAATTTATTCAAAATTGATGCTTGCAACAATTCTTTACCAAGAAATACGTTTATGATAAAATTTTGGAAAATGGGCGTGGCACCGCCCATATATGTATCTCGGTAACCGTTGTATCAATTTGTACCACACTCGGTAGGGTNTGGCACCGCCCATATATGTATCTCGGTAACCGTTGTATCAATTTGTACCAAACTCGGTAGGGCTATTGTGCTTGCCACATAAAAGCAAAAGGTTGCAACTTATTGAAATGGGACTTAAATTACGGCCGCTTTTCATATAACGGTAAATTTCAGAAATGCTTGCAACTTCAATACTTCGAAATTTAAGGAGCTAATTTAGTCAAAATTGATTCACCCCGGCTTACCATGTAGCGGTAGCTTTAGGAAAGGTGAAAAACATATATTTAATACTTGCGCCGGGTATTTAATGTTCAGCTCCGCCCGAACTTAGACTTCCTTACTTGTTAGTTTTAAGTTTCTGTACTTCTTTGAGCTATAAAATAGTTGGTCACATTAGTTATATACCATTTTAAAAGCCTATAAATCCTCTTCTCAGATCATATTCGATCTTTGAAATCGAATTAAAAATAGTCACTCAAAAACTCATATGACCTATAAATGACCTTTAAAAAACTATAAAAATAGGCTATAATATTTCTCATAAAAACGAATTAAATGAGGGGGTAGGGGTTGAAATTTCCAAAAAAACATTTTTTATGGGCACCCTATTTTACATACATATACACATTACATATGTATATATGTATATATATCTTGAAAATAGAATCAGGTACGATTTTGGGTTTGAAGATATGGATCTGGAGATCATATGGGATAATGCCTCATTGAAATTTCTTCCATCTATTTTAATAACGCCTGCCGCTTTTTCAAGAGCACTGTGTATAAAATGCTGTAAAATGCTTCAAAAATTGTTCTTTAGAAGTGTGTAAAAACCCTGATGTAATACATTTAATGATGCTCCTTCTTGTAGTCAGAATATTTCGAGCGTGGTATGAAATTAACTTTTTTCGACAAAGGTTGTGATAGTTGCTCTTACTTAATTGGAGCCTTATAGATTCAAGGCGTTCCCAATTTGCCCAACTGACTTCACTTTTCGAGATAGCGGTACTTGAAACTTTGCTTATATTTTAACTATTTTATGAAAAAACTCCCTCAGTTTTGAAGATATTTTGCTAAAATTTCGCTCTTAAAATCAGCGAAATCGGTTCACTAGAACATCTAGCTCCCATACAACTGATTTTTCAGAGACGTTGTTTTGCGTTATAACTCCTCCAATTAGTCTGGTAAAAATTTTGTATTTGTTCACTTTAACATATAGCGCGCATACAATTTATTATTCAGGTATGAAGCTAGAGTTATAGCGCAAAAACACATAATACTAAAAACCGTTATGTGCAAAATTTTAGTAAAATAACTTCAAAACTGAGGGAGTTATTTTTAAAATAGTTAAAATTCAATAAAATTTTCAAGTACTATTATCTTGAAAACCGGAGCCAAACTGGTAAAACGGGGGTGGCATTGAATTTAGAACGTCCCAATTAACTGACTTCAACTTTCAAAATCCTTGCTCAAAATTTACAACTTGCACAGCGTAATTTGAATCCAGCTTATTCTTTTGTTTTCTATTTCAGCGATCTAAATGTTTATTCCTCGTCTAACTTTTGAAGCACTTGATGAAAATGAATTACACTTATATTTATCGATTTATTAAGAGATTTCGAATAGAATTACATATATATAAAACATAGGTGTGCCCACAAATTAAAAATTAAAATTTTTGTTTTGAAATATACGTAACAATTTGAGGTTAAACAAGTAATTTTTAAGCAAAAAACAAAACCGACTTCAATTCTCATATAAAAATTTAAGATTATCGTTAATTTCTTCATGATCAATGATCCGAATTAGTATGGGACCACCTGTGAGGTAACACCTTTCCTTTAAAAAAGATTTATAGAAATCGATTAACGTCGTTCAAAGTTATGCGGTAACATACATAGAAAAAAGTATGTTCCCACGAACTGATAACCTTCTCCTTTTTGTGAAGCCAGTTAAAAATGTAACGAGCGTTTTCGTACCGAACCATTTCTTTTGTTTACAAAGCATCAAAGCTCTTCTGCATTTTTATCAGATTGTCAAAGGTTGAAGTCAATGTGGAAATATATACATATCAGTGTTGCCGCTTCGGTCCAATTGGGTCAAAATTGGTAGTTTCATTTCTTAAAATAAGGTTTTGGTAGGTTGGTTGGTTTGGTGTGATTTGCGAGAGGTTTTGGTAGGAAAATCACATAATTTATTCATTTTATAAAACTTCAAGTATCCCTGTTTTCGGGAGTACATGTAACGCATGATGTAAAAAGAAAAAGAGAAATGGGGCATGCTAAAATTATTCTTGATCCGAAATTGTCCTCTAATCCATTCAGTTTGTTTAAGTTAGAAGAAAATAATTAGACAATTGTTATGCATATGCCAAATTTTACATTTCGCTAAAGCGAGTGAGTGAGAAGTGAGAGTATTTGTATTTTATTTCCCTCTTCCCCCATAAGATAGTAATAGTTGACAGCTTTGAATTCGTGTAGCAAAAGTAAAAACATGTAATTTTCAAAGCTTGACTTTGAGTTCGCGCTTATGGTCAAGTAAATTTTATTTGATTTTTTTGAATAAAGTATTGTACCTATTTACATACATATGTATGTTAAAATATTCAAATCACATTTTCAATGAAAGTCGCATTTTGGTAGGCTGAGAGCTATTTTGTGCCAATTGTTGTAGGAAAATAAAGTTTTGAGTGGCAACACTGATACATACGTACACATGTATGTACATTTACAGCGTGAGAAAAATGTTTATTAACATTTCGGTGACTTGTGTAATGTTTAATATTCGCAATAACTTTTCTGGCAGTTGTCATTACTTATTAAAATTATTACATTTTTCCCAATATTGTGACGAATCATTTCATATAGACTCAAATTATGGAATTAGTAATAAATAAATTAAAATTGGCGGTTTTTTATACATACTAACATACGAATATTTATTTCATAACTGAATGCGGCACAAAATTATCCCTTGCTCATAACATTAAAAATAATCACCACAATAGATATTTCTGCAACGAAACCATCGAAATTGATAGGCACATTGTCACTTTCTCTAAAGTACATATTTGCATTATTTACCCGCACAATGCAAATATGTACATGTACCAACCTATTTACCAATACAAGACACACTTACGAGCGAATATTCGCATTTCCGAAATATACTTAACCTGTCAAATTCGCAAGTACGTATGAATGTTTGTATGTAGATATTTATATATATATATATATATATATTATATATATATATATATACTTGTGGTCAGCTGATTAACTCAAGTGACATTTTTACTAGTTTTGGCTATTTTTCTTTTGTTTATTTAATGTTTATATTTCTTTTATAAAAGTTTAACACTTTATCTGACCAGCGCCACATAAATCCTCATTTCAAACTTCGTACAAAAATAATGAAAAATCAACAAAATTTTTATTTGGAATATTTAGAAAATTTTTGGGTACGCAGTTTCGTAGATCATTAAATTTCAGTAGATTAAAGTGCAAATTTCAAGACTCTTGAAAATCGCATTGGTTTTTAATATTTTTTTTGCTGATGATACTGGGCATTTTCTCCCATACAAACGAAGATGTCGGCATATTTTATGTGGAAGAAAATGCACAACACCGTCAGCAAAAAAATTATTAAAAATCAACGCAATTTCCTAGCGTCTTAAAAATCCCACTTTTACCTACTTAAATTTAATGGGCTATAAAACTGCATACCATTTTTTTAAATTCTGAATAAAAAGGTGAAAATTTTCGGGGGCAAATATTAAAGTTGGTTGAATTTTCATAATTTATGTACGAAGTTTGAAATGCGGATTTATGTGGCGCTGGTTAGGTAAAGTGCTAGACTTTTATAAAAAAAAAATATATAAACATTTAATAAACAAAAGTAAAATACCCAAAACTAGTCAAAATGTCACTTGACTTAATCAGCTGGCCACAAGCGTATATGTATGTTCATTTATACCTGCATACATGCATATCGCACACCGCCTTCAAAAGTGTCATAAGCATATGGAGCTAATAGAGTAAAAGCCACCAAAAATATTCAAGGCGGTAATGAGCACATATTTGATGTACATATCTGTATATATACATACATACATATGTAGTAATGACGATATTACCCAGTAGAAATTTTATGCATACGATATCGCTGTTGGTGGCATGAACTGGCTGCTGTGTAAACATACCAGTATAAATGAACCTTCATTTCCATTTAACACGTGTGGTTTCTCAGAGAGTATGCGTACTCTTACCATATGCTTGTACTACTGCTGTATGCATAACGCTGTATTCATGTTTCAAACATACAAAAATGCATTAATGAAGCAGTATTAAAGCATTCTTACAAGATATGTATCCCCATATGTAAATGCTTCTTTTCTGATACATTTTAATTTATGGTACATACGGGTGCATACAAAAAAGTAGCATTTACATATTAAAATGCATATCTTGTGCTGAAAATATTATCGCACAACACGTCCGTTCACTAAACTTTTTGTACGAGACTGAAAATGTTACAAAAATTCCACTGCTGTATAGTAGTCAAATTTATCGAGAAATGTACTTAAAACAACAACAACGTACGTTCGCCTGCAGTCAGTTATCGGACTTCTACCACATTGTGTAGATTTGCCACTTTTTTGAACATCTACCACATTACCACTCAAGGTCTGAAATCTAAGACATATTCGAATTTTAAATTAGCTTTATTTTTGCTTGACATAATCTTCTTAATTTGAAGAGCAAAAATTGTCCAACACTAAACTCGATATGGTAACAAGAATGATATAATACAAGTAAAAGTAAACAAAGCCGAATGGGAGGATAAAATAAATTTTAAAATAGTAAATATTCTCAGTAATCAATTTTTCGACAGGAAACGCGGTTTTATTGTGTTAAATTGCAAAATATATGATTTATAAAAAGAGTTAATAGCGAAATGTAAAAAACAATGATTTTTGTGAAAGTATTAGCAAATTTAAGTGCATCTAAGGTTTCTGAGGCGTTATTTACTTTTACTTGAGAATTGTCAAAATCGGCAAATCTCAATTATCTGTTTCTGGAATGTGCCACATTTCTTCGTTATTTTGTGATGTGATAAAAAGAAAAGCTGACGGTTCTCCGCAAGGTTGCAGAAATCTCTTAAAATATGTTCGAAAAATATCTCAATATGGAAGGAACTGCTTTACATGTCAACGAAAAAAATTGCCAAAACTCAACGCAATTTCTAGCAACTTCAATCTTGCACTTTATTATTCTAAAATTAAATTTTTTAGAGTAATTAAAAAGTTTGTAATTTAGGTGAAACCTTGCAGAATTTTTTTAATTTGTGCACACAGTTGATCCAAACCCAGAGATCTACCAGATTCTACCACACAGAATTTATTTAAAGTCCGATCACTGCCTGCATTTCGCTAGAATTTGAATTTATTTGTGGAAATTCATGACTGCGCATGAATTGTTTACACTAATTCACTAATACAGCGTGCATACTTGCTGAATGCATACAACCGATTTCTACTGGGTACTTATCTGCTTAATACCAACAATATGCAAATGTACATATGAGGGGATTCACGTCAAATGTCCAGAGCGCGCTGAGCGGTGCAAAACAAGCTTCTTTTCGAATAGCTGAAAAGAAGACAGAAAATGGGAAAAATAATTCAAAAACCATGATTTATATAGGTTTTTGTACGGGCTATCCGATGGTGCTATGCGTTTTCCAAAATTTTCCCATTTTCATGGTGAAAATTCGCAACGAAATTTTATTTGTAATTTTTCTCAATTATGGTCATTTTTAATATTGGTTTAAGTCATCTCAATCGAAAGATCAGGTCTTTTTATATATAAATCATAATTAAAAAAGGGACTTTTTTGATTTTTCCGAGCTATTTCAAAAGCTATTTCAGATATTTGTCTATAATGCTGCATTAAAAAAGAAATTAGATTTGAAACTTTATAACACACATTTTTAATTAGAATAAAACCGCCGGATTTATTTTTATAAAAAAGTTATAAAAACCGGCATTTTGTTTTTCATAAGTATTAAGAAGTTTTTTTAAACTTAAATTCTTTGGAATAGTTTTTTGTTTATTGTGTGAAAATTTCAAATCGATCGACACACAAACGTCTGAGATATAGCGTGTTTAAATAGTAATTTTGTAAAAATTTCCTATCACAGTATGATGTTTTAATTCGTTCAAACGAACGGAGTCGACGTGACGCGACGGAGCTTGGCGACTGGTATAGCGCGCTATAAAACGCTTTATCGCTCGGATTTATATGTAAAAAGACCTGATCTTTCGATTGAGATGACTTAAAACAATATTAAGAATTACCCTAATTGAGAAAAATTACAAATGAAATTTCGTTGCGAATTTTCACCATGACAATGGGAAAATTTTGGAAAACGCATAGCCCGTACAAAAATCTAAATAAATCATGGTTTTTGAATTACTTTTCCCATTTTCTGTCTGCTTTTTAGTTATTCGAAAACAAGCTTGTTTTGCACCGCTCAGCGCGCTTGGGACATTTGACGTGAATCGCCTCATATGTATGTACATTAGGGCGGTCCGGAAGTGGATGGGAAAGGTAAAGTCGGGCCGAAAAAATATACCCCCATTTTTTTTATTTTGAAATAAAAAAACATTTCTAAGTCGCTCAAAGCGCTCAAAGTTTTCCATGTATTTTATATGCGGAAAAAATCTTAAAAATATTTACATATCTAATACATAAAAATCTCGTGTCACGGTGTTAGTGGTCGAACTTCTCCGAAACGGCTGGACCGATCTTTATGTATATTTGGTAGGTATGAGAATCGGATGTAAAGTATATTTCATACCGCTAGGTGCAGGGTGTGGCACCTCCCATACAAACCGAATATTTCATACTGCATATCTCTGGAAGTGTTCATGGTAGAGTACTCTAACTTGGTATGGAGATATACCAAACCAATCGCATACTCATGGAGAAAAATTGTGGTTATTGGAAAAGGGGGCGTGGCCCCTCCCATACAAACCGATTTTTTCATACTGCATATCTCTGGAAGTGTTCATGGCAGAGTACTCTAACTTGGTCTGGAGATGTACCAAACCCATCGCATACTCATGGGAAAAAATTGTGGTTATTGGAAAAGGGGGCATGGCACCTCCCATACAAACCGATTTCTTTATACTGCATATCTCTGGAAGTGTTCACGGTAGAGTACTCTAACTTGGTATGGAGATATATCAAACCAATCGCTTACTCATGGAGAAAAATTGCAATTATTGGAATAGGGGGCGTGGCACCTTCCATACAAACCGAATTTTTCATACTCCATATCTCTGGAAGTGTTGATGGTAGAGTACTCGAACATGGTATGGAGATATATGAAACCAATCGAATGCTCATGGAAAAAAATTGTGGTTATTGGAAAAGGAGGCGTGGCACTTTCACTTTCCATACAACCGAATTTTTCATACTGCATATCTCTGAAAGTGTTCATGGTAGAATACTCGAACATGGTATGGAAATATATGAAATCAATCGCATACTCACGGAGAAAAATTGTGGTTATTGGAAAAGGAGGCGTGGCACTTCCCTTACAAACCGAATTTTTCATACTGCATATCTCTGAAAGTGTTCATGGTAGAGTACTCGAACATGGTATGGAGGTATGTATATGAAATCAATCACATAGTCCTGAATAAAAATTGGGGCTATTGGAAAAAAGGGCGTGCCATCTCCCATACAAACCGAATTTTTCAAACTGCATACCTCTGACAGAGTTCACGATAGAGTACTGCAACTTGATGATTAGGGTATCCCTATACAAAAAAATTGTCTATATTTTTGTTATTTAGATTTTTTGGTATTTTTGTATGAAAAATATCCAAATAAATGTGCCTTCGTTCGTTTTTTAAACAGAAAGAAATTATTTATATAGTTGAATTGACGTGGAGTATCGCGTCACTTTGATATTTCATTCTGTATTTGTTATGTATCACAACGTAGTGCGTGCAAAATATATTTAATTCAATAAATTTATTTTAATTCAACAAATATATACGTGTTTTGAGACTGTGAAAGTTTGGTAAAATACTAATAGAACGAATACATTATCGACTTAACGGGTTTCATCAGTAAGTACAAAAATTTGGTCTATTTGTGTGTGTGCTATAGTGAACGATGCCAGCAAGACGCAAGGCCTATCTGGACCATCGAAGAATAAAGTAACAAGCATGCGAAATAGTACAGCACAAAGAACAGGCGAACAAATCCAGAAGGACAACGAAATTTCGCGTGTGGGCATATCGCAATTTCGTACATCTCAGTCACAAGAGGCACGAGCTGAACGAAATCAACAACGACAATTGGAACAGAGTCAAATGCGCCGGTTTGTTATTGACACACTCAGAGCAAATGACCGACGACGCCAACAAATACATCAAGCATTTACATCCGCTTCATTCCTTCGTCTCGCGTTCGGGTACGAGCCAGATATTGATTACTTCGCTCATCCGAAAGTGGTGATTGGCGCTATGGAAAAAGAATGTCCTCATTGTCATGCGCTGAAATTCAAACATGAGTCAGCCGGCATGTGTTGCGCATCAGGAAAAGTGAAACTTACAGATATTGATCGGCACGGATCCAGATTCAAACCTGTTCCTGAAGTCCATCCGAACATTCAATTCATGCTTCCAAATGACGTCGTTCGGTGCAACAGAAATAGTTCACAATACTGCAGCAAATGGTCAAAAATTCAATTCAACGTTCAAAATCAAAGGCCAAGTGTACCATAAAGTGGGCTCATTGCTGCCGATGCCAATCGCGTGGATGCACGCTGCGGCTACAATAACCTCAATTCGCTTAAAGTCAGGCGCATCGTGGGCGAGCTGGATGCCCTATTCAATGAGCATAATGAATTATTGAAATTCTTCAAATCACACATGCACGAATTGCAAAGTGACAATCACGCGATTGTCATCAATCCTGATAAAACACCGGCTCGAGAGCACGTGCATAGATTCAATGCACCTGTTATTGAAGATGTCGCTGGAATCATGGTTGGCGACCGCACTGCGTCGCGAGAAATTGTGATTCGAAGAAGAAGCAATAATCTGAAGTTCATCGCCGACACACACCGTTCATACGACGCTCTCCAATATCCTCTAATTTTTTGGAAGGGACAAGACGGATATTGCATAAACATGAAACAACGAGATCCCGCCACTGGTACTTCATTCATTAGAAACATCATTACTCATTTTGAATTAACACTTACAAATAGATTATTACAGGAGCCGAAACAAACAAGAAAGTGAGCTCGATGGATTTTTATGCGCATCGGTTGATGATTCGACGCCGTCAAAACAACGTCATTCTGTGATGTCGTGAGCTGTGTCAACAATTCATGGTCGACATGTACACGAAGATAGAGCGCGAACGACATCGATCCTACGGCACAATCAATAGAAGCTGCGTGCGGAGGAATACATTCACTTACGAGACGCTATCATTAGCAACGCCGACACCGCCGCGATTGGTAACTCCGTCATTCTACCATCAGCGTACGTAGGCAGTCCAAGTCATATGCAAGAATACATACAGGATGCTATAACTTTCGTGCGCGAGTGCGGACGACCGTGTTTATTTATCACGTGTACATGTAATCCAAAGTGGCAAGATATTACATCTTTGCTATTCCCAGGCCAAAACGCAATGCATCGTCATGACATTACAGCACGTGTTTTCAAACAAAAATTAAATAATTTAATGAGCTTCATTACAAAATTACACGCAGTGTTGCCGCGCATAATTTTTAGTTGTAGCTAAATTTCTTTATAAAAGGGGCTAAAAAAGAGCTAAAAAGAGTCGTTGTGGCTAAAAATGGTAGCTAAAATTTTTTACTTACATATACATATATAAGTATCCACGTAAACATTTTCAATTTTCTGGAAAAAAGCTAATATTTTATCCAACCAATCCATTGTTTTCTTTGTAATTCACAACTGCAATATCGTGAACGTAATCTTCCACAAACACGGCTTTGACTCATATAGTGCAAGAAATATCCGCCAAAATACTTTTGACTTAGAAAATTGAGCTAATTTCACCACTCACGACACCAGTATGCTGGTACAATCACACCACAAGAACATACACGGTCAATCGACTTGATGGGTCGTTTAACAGATAAGTTACCAGCCCCAACACTTTTACGGTATGTATGGATAAAAGCGTAAGGAGCATACAATACATATATGTATATATATCAGTCTTTCTTAATTTAAAAATTCATCTCTTACATAAATGCAAAAAAAAAATAAATTAAGCATATACAACTTTTTCTAAAAAGGGCTAAAAAAAGGGCTAGGGGCAATTTTAAATTTATGTGGCCAAAAAAAATATATGGTAGCTAAATCTAGCCACCAAAGGGCTAAAACGGCAACACTGATTACACGTATTCGGTCCCACACGTTGCTATATGTATTCGGTTGAGTGGCAAAAGCGAGGATTACCTCATGCACACATTTTGATTTGGTTAGTAGATAAAATACGCCCTGAGGAAATCGATAGTAGATCCGTCAAGTACTGTTCGAGATTGTTACCACAAATATGATTCATGGCCTATGAGGTGATCTGAATCGTTCATCACCTTGCAAGGCAGATGGGAAATGTCCAAAACGTTTTCCTAAAGATTTCACCCACGACACCAGCACACACGTCGACGGATATCCAATATATCGTCGAAGAAATACTCATAATGGTGGACAATCATACACGCTAAACATTACCAACGTAAACACTGACATTGACAATCCCTGGGTAGTACCATATTCGCCTCTGCTAAGCAAAACATTCAATGCTCATATTAATGATGAGTTCTGTAGTTCGGTGAAGTCCATCAAATATATTTGCAAGTATGTAAATAAAGGCAGCGATATGGCTGTGTTTCAAATTCAGAATACCGATGGGAATGCTCCTCGATTGAATGAAAACGACGAAATAATGCGCTACCAAATTGGCCGCGTCATTAGCTCCAATGAAGCTGTCTGGCGTATCTTTGGCTTCCCAATTCATGAACGGGACCCAGCAGTTATACATTTAGCCGTCCATCTTGAAAACGGCCAGCGTGTATTTTTTACCAACGAGACAGCAATTGAGCGTGCCATGAATCCACCAAAAACTACATTCATCGAATTTTTCGAATTCCGGATGCTTTAGGTGCCTTTGCACGCACATTACTATATTCCGAAGTACCACGTTTTTTTTACATGGAATCAAACCAAAAAGTGGATTCCCCGCAAGAAAGGCACACCAATTGATGCGTGCCCCGGCCTTTTCAAATTAAATACTTTGGGCCGAGTATATACAGTCAATCCAAGGCAGACTGAGTGCTTCTATCTGCGACTGTTGTTGGTTAATGTCACCGGACCAATCTCATTTCAAGCTATACGCAATGTGAATGGACAACAGTATCCAACGTATAAAGATGCATGCCTTGCACTCGGCTTGCTCGAAGACGACAATCACTGGGACGATATGCTTGCTGAAGCAGCATTGGGCAGTACAGCAACACAAATTCGTCTACTATTCGCTATAGTTTCCCGGGACGAGCAGACGCGTTGTTAGATAAACACAAAGATTCAATGACTGACGATATATTGCATCGAATTCGTACACTGTGCAACGATCTAACGATTCCATTCACCGACGCTATGTACAATGAAGCATTGGTTGCTATCGAGGACCTTTGCGTTGTCATTGCCAATTTACTACTCAGTCATTTCGGTATGCGTTCGCCAAATCGAAGTGGATCTGATTTAATGAACGCCGAAATGGATCGTGAACTGGAGTACAATACTGCAAAAATGGCAGCGATTGTTACTCGAAATGTCCCACTACTGACTCATGAACAAAAAATCATTTATGACCGCGTTATGCTGACAGTGTCAGCGAGACAAGGTGGATTCTTTTTTTTGGATGCAGCAGGGGGAACTGGCAAAACATTTTTCATTTCGCTAATTCTCGTCCAAATACGATCAAATAATGGCATCGCATTTACCGTTGCATCATCTGGCATTGCAGTAACTTTATTGGATGGAGGCAGGACAGCTCATTCAGCATTTAAGCTACCTCTGAATATTCAAAATAACCCAGACGCAGTGTTCAACATAAAAAAACAATCCTCAATGGCCACAGTGCTGAAATAATGCAAAATTATCATCTGGGATGAATGCACTATGGCACACAAACATTCCTTTGAGGCGTTGAACCGAACACTCAAAGATATAAAAAACAACGACAAACCATTCGGGTGCACTCTGTTACTCCTTTCAGGTGGTTTCAGACAAACACTTCCTGTCATTCCACGTTCAACGTACGCCGATGAATTCAACGCTTGCTTAAAATCATCTTCACTGTGGCGTAATGTTGAAAAAGTCCAGCTAAAAATAAACATTCGCGTCCAAATGCTACAAGATCCATCCGCTGACACATTCTCGAAACAATTATTAGATATCGGCGATGGAGAAGTTACTGTCCATGAAAATACTGGCTGCATAAAATTGCCCACCGATTTCTGCACAATCGTTGATTCTCAAAATGCTCTCATTGACCGCATATTCCCCGATGTACGCCAAGAATGATAGAATACAAGATTGCGCCAATCGAGCTGAGAGCAACTGGCCATGACGTCAAAATATACCAGAATGAGAGAGCAAAGACGAATTCAATAAGAAAAAGAAGAAGAATCGAACAGCTGGGGCGAAATTGAAAGGTTTGTTTACAAAGTGCATAATAAATCGCGGATTTACGGAATTATTTAATTTTAAATGGTAAATTGGTTGTTTAAAAGTAAAGAATGTGTACTTATTAAATGCAATGCAAATCGCTGAAAGTGTTAAATCACTGCAATCATTATAATGATTTGCATTTTTTCAGTAATTGAACAAATACCAGCAGGCAGCCAGCGGGTCAGTTGCTGGTAACAATTTGCAGAACGATTCCACGGTGATCGTTGCATCGTCGTCAATTAGTGAAATCAGTAACCAAGCTTTTAAAATAAAGGAAAACCTCCTACTCCGCTATACATATAATTACTTTCATTATTTAGCTACTTTTCCGGCAGCCGCAACAAACGCTGGCCCAAGCCTGCAAATTGTTGCCAGCAACTGGCCCGCTGGCTGCCCACTGGCATTTGTTCAACTACTCAAAAATCCATCTTGTAAACGAACCTTCACACACATCAAACCACATCAAGCGGCTCATCTGGATGAAATGAAAAGGCTGTTAGATGTAATGCAGCAACGTGCTCCCGATGTTGAACATCAGTTCAAAGAAAAGTCAAATGAGTTGGAAATGGCGCAGCTTATCATACGCCAGTTGTCGGATAAGGCCAATGTAAACCAAGGCCGCAATCGGATAGAGACCTCGACGCAGACGCAATTTATGTACGAGCAACAGATTAGAGACTTACAAGTAAGTTAGAAGTAGAAGTGCATTTGAAGACGTTTACATTATTATGTTTACGCATTTCTTACAGGCTATGGTGCAACAATTGACGTATGCCAAAGAAAGGAATTTATGATGGTCACAAATATATTGGCAAAAACATAGCAAGTGCATATGCCAAGTTGGAAAAATTGACAATGCGTGAGTATAAAATGAAAAGGTGTTCTTAATTATAAATATTACTTTACCTTTTCTTTTGCAGCGGCCAAAAAGAAGAGTCTTTTTGATGATCGACCGTAAGAGATTCAAGAATTGACTTACATCATGGTGTATGCATTCCAATCTAAATTAGCCAGCATGGGCACCGACTTCAAACAGTTGTATACTGTCGTACTGTTGTATGTCAGAAACTTTAAACGGCTAAAGCTATATATAAGGAATTCGCAAGCTAACATAAAAGTTTTATTATGAAATTTCACACAATTAAAAAATTGTTGGTGGTGATTTATGCAACCTCACAAACGCGGTTTTGCATTATCATGATACGCGGTTTTGCATTTTGTTGATACGCGGTTTTGTACTTTAAACGACGACTTGCAAAGGGCGCTATGTAAAATTTGTTCGATTTTTAGTTTTTGATGGATTACGTACCAGTATTTAAAGTAGTTTCATGTCCAGTAACAACAGAGTGCAAAATCTTTTTATATTAGCATCAAATGTTAAGTCTTCTTCCAAAAGTCGCTATCATACTTATTTATAAACTTTCAAAAGTATCCATCTTCTGATGAACTTAGAGAACTGCTAGAGGTCGTATAGACTGTTAATGTTATCTTATGACATGTTATGTTACGTTACAATTTTATAAGGCTCTTTTTTATCCAAGTTTTTAGGTAATAAAAAAAAGATTAAATTTAATGTTACTTGTTGTCGTAGTCGTTTTTTCAAATTTATGGCTTTCTATTATAACATCACATAACGCTGTTTGCAAGTGGACTACTCATATGTACATTTCTTATTCGTTATCACGACAGTCAAAAATTGATCTCTTTGTTAATTTTTTGCGGCCTGAAAGGCCTTTTGTGTATATATGGTATTGTGTATGTAGTTCTCCTCGTCCGCGCGGTTATGGCCCATAAGACCTTCGGCTTCTGAAATGTACTTTTTTATAACTAGGAGAACTTCAACTATATAAACTTGTAATGCCTTTGGAAGTGGACTGCTCCAGTAGATCGCTCACAATGGTTTTGTACACTTGCTGCTGGGCTTCCTTGTCAGGATCTGGTATTTCCGCAGCAGGCTTGAAAATTGTCGGCACAACGCTCCGCTTTAGTTTACGCTTTTTAGCGTAGCCTAACACAATTTAAAACATTTCTTCTAATAAAATGCAGTATTAGTGAAAAGTGAAAAGTATAAGCTTCCGGGTGGTTTCACATTTACGATGAGGGCGGCTACCATTCGTGAAATTTACTCCTGAGTCACACCATCCTCACGAAATCCAATAAGCGTTTATTGGCGAATTAAATAGTATAACTTACCCATTTTATATTGAAGCTCGTTCTCGAAGTCATCAGTGGTGAAGTGTTTTACACAGATGACGCTGGTTCGGGCGTTGAAAACCGTTGGTCTCCGGCAGAACTGGATCCACTTTTGCACCAACTCAATGTCGGCCAGAAAAGTAAAAAAACCGAACCCAGGTCCTTTGGCACTAACATTAGCACAATTAATCACTGCACACCTCATTTCTTTCTTTAATTTATAACTTTTTTTATAAGTTTTCACAAAAAAACAAAACAACGCTCAAAATCTTCCGAATTTATAAATTTGTAAAGTTGAAATAACCTAAAACGTCACGAACCAGAAAATGTAAACAAAAGTATTGTGTGACGTCAGCGAATGGGTGGATGCTGTCAAATCGACGAAGAGAGGGTTAGCGGTCCGCGAATGGCGCGACCTTTATTTTCTGGATCGTGGATGTACGCGCACAATACATAAACCACGCGTGGCTAGCAGACGACAATTTAAACTTCAAGATACAGCAGTCGTTGACAGGCGAATTGGTATCATACAAATCGATCGATACAGTTTGCGATGCCAACGAAGCTGTAAATTATCCAACAGAGTTTTTGAACTCACTGGATTTGCCAGGCATGCCACCACACCTTCTACGATGGAAAGTTGGATCTCCGGTTATTTTCCTTCGGAATTTGAACCCACCACGGTTGTGCAATGGCACGCGATTGGTCATTAAAAATTTATGAAAAACATAAGTTTATTTGTGTTGGCTAAAGACGGACTGACAAAAAATATCGTACACTCAATTGCTCTTCGAAATTAATATGGGTTTTCTTTAATTCAATTTTTTTTCTACTTTATGATAAAAAAATATATATGTACCAGCTGACCCGGCAAACGTTGTTCTGCCATATAAATTGTTTCTAGTGAATATCTTGGTTGCCNAAAAAAATATATATGTACCAGCTGACCCGGCAAACGTTGTTCTGCCATATAAATTGTTTCTAGTGAATTTCTTGGTTGCCAAATAAAAAATAACGAATGTATTATTGTAAGTGTGTTTGAATATTTTAACGATCGCTAAAAGATCAGGCAGAGATATCAAAGAAATCGTAAGTGAAATATTAAATTTGAAGATGAACGTGTGCTGTTGTTGTGTGTCGCAGTTCTATTCCANCAAATAAAAAATAACGAATGTATTATTGTAAGTGTGTTTGAATATTTTAAATTANTCTAGTGAATTTCTTGGTTGCCAAATAAAAAATAACGAATGTATTATTGTAAGTGTGTTTGAATATTTTAACGATCGCTAAAAGATCAGGCAGAGATATCAAAGAAATCGTAAGTGAAATATTAAATTTGAAGATGAACGTGTGCTGTTGTTGTGTGTCGCAGTTCTATTCCATGATTCCCTGCCACAAGGCTTAGCATCACGGTGCCCGCACTTAGCACAACGGATTAATTTTTGCCTTAATCACTGCCCTGAAATGCAAGCACTTCAGTTCCAATCGGCATTGTGTGGTGGACACACCTACCACCTTGGTGAGGCCGAAACCTACCTAAAGTCTCTGCCGTGCTTTGGGTCCCGGAACTCGGTTGAAATGCAACTCCACATTGAACCCTTGCGAGTTCTATGCGCATTTAGGTATTAAACCACAGCCACCACGATACTCCCCGAAGGCGCCGTACCCATGAACAGACCGGAGTTATGCTCGCTGGCGAGATTTGCTCGATTGGCTCAACTCACCCTGACCCACTTAACTGACTCAACTCACACTAGAACGACTTACATTCATCTCCATTTCAACATGCACACTTCATGCCATCTTACTCCGTCTTACTCATCTCACACGTCCNGGCGAGATTTGCTCGATTGGCTCAACTCACCCTGACCCACTTAACTGACTTAACTCACACTAGAACGACTTACATTCATCTCCATTTCAACATGCACACTTCATGCCATCATACTCCGTCTTGCTCATCTCACACGTCCTACTCGCCTCATTCGCGGGCACCCTCCTCTAACCAGGAGAGGTGACACCACTCGCTCAACTATCGCAACGGATCGTTGCGCAACTACTTGCGCACCACTTTTCCATCATTTCCAGCATTTTCCACAGTTTAAAAACATTTTCCTTCATTCACACATTCATCAACTTGCTTCGTCTTAATCGTTTCGCCGTCTTACTCGCCTCGCTCGTCACACTAGGCACCCTCCGTGGGCAAAGGGGAGGTTTCGTTGCTCGCCTAACTTTCGCAACGGCTCGAGTTGCTCAACTTGCACACATTCATCATCATGCTCCGTCTTGCTCATCTCACACGGTTTAAAAACATTTTCCTTCATTCTCAACCTTTCGTTCAACTTCATTTTCACCCTTTTTTTCTAGTCGTGTTTGCCATGCTAGTGCTTGTTTTGCCAGTCTTGCAAGCCTTGCTTGTGTCGCCAGTTTTGCTCGTCTCGCCGACGAACACACTCCGGGGGCATCTGTCCCCCGTGGCACCATTTTAAAGTCTTTGGTATGACTCTCGAAAGCCGTAGACTTTTCTGCCAGTTGAGTCTCCACCGACTCAGGACTGGTAGGTAGCCTTTAACTGGGGTAGACGGGGTTGTCAAGCCCGTACCCTGGAAATACCAAAGCCCCTGTCTTCCCTCCTGTTTTCTCAAACCGGGCTTGGGACCGTCTATGGCACAGTTGGTAACGACGACAGTGGAGACAACTTATTTGCCGCTGAGGACAGATTCCACGTGGATGTCGAGCAAATACGTGAAGGTTTGGCCGTGTTTGGGGTTGCGCTGTGGGAAATGGTATGAGGAAGGTCCATTCTTTGATGAAGATCAAACGGATATGTGGAGATGGGACCAATGGCAGAGAGAGGAACGGACCGCTGATAAAAATATAAAAAAAACACCAACCATTCATTTTCTCAATTCAATGTATTTCATTAACGAACTGACATATTCATTGTTGGATCTCTTAAATGTTAAATGTAAAGTAAAAAATGTAATACATATATATTTTTTTTTATCATAAAGTAGAAAAAATGAAATAAAGAAAACCCATATTAAATTCGAAGGGCAATTGAGTGTACGATATTTTTTGTCATTCCGTCTTTAGCCAACACAAATAAGCTCGATGGTTTGCCCGCTGGAGAACATGCCACGTATAATTGTCCATGTGAAAAACATGGTGTTCCCAAATCTAAGCCGCAAACGGACATCGTTTGCCCTTGCGACTTATTGATTGTAATTGCGAATGCCAATCTAATAGGAAATTGAACGCGTTTGAATTCAACTGGCACGTCTGTGGGAATTATTGGAACACGTGGCAGCAAAACATTTTCGCCTAGGAATTTGCCACACAAAATGGTGGCTTCGATTATGTTTTTCATAAATTTTTTAATGACCAATCGCGTGCCATTGCACAACCGTGGTGGGTTCAAATTCCGAAGAAAACTAACCGGAGATCCTACATAATGACAAAGGTGTGGGTGAATATGTGTATAGATAAAAAAAGAATGAGGATGAAGATCATTAAGATTAGGAAGAAGATGAAGATGAAGATGAAGATGAAGATGAAGATGAAGATGAAGATGAAGATGAAGATGAAGATGAAGATGAAGATGAAGATGAAGATGAAGATGACATTAACATTAACATGAACTTGAACATGAAAACGAACATGAACGTGAACAGGAACATGAACATGAAGGTGAAGATAAACATAAACATAAACATAAACATTAAAAGCGATAGAGACAAAGATAGAGAGGGAGAAAGTGATANATGAAGATGAAGATGAAGATGACATTAACATTAACATGAACTTGAACATGAAAATGAACATGAACGTGAACAGGAACATGAACATGAAGGTGAAGATAAACATAAACATAAACATAAACATAAACATTAAAAGCGATAGAGACAAAGATAGAGAGGGAGAAAGTGATAGGGATAAAAAGGAAATACAACTGAAGAATGTGCGGTGTTATATTGTGGTGTGTTATGCTGCATATGTAATGTTATTTAATCTTATGTTATGGTACGTTATGTTATGCTAAGTACTAAGCTAAACTGCCCTCCACTTAACCCATTCCAACTTATGTTATTCAGCTCAGTTTATGTGAGTTGAACATAAACTATCCTTAGTTTTAGCGGTTGAATTTCAACCGCTGGGCGAACACTAGTTTCTTTAAAGAGACAAACTCAAATTTTTCTATACGAGCTATTGAAACCTCAAAATTAATCCAATCCAACTGATTCAATTTTTCTGTGAAGTTACATTGAAGTGATTTTGGAAAATTTTAATAAAATCCGTAACGTCCGAATTGTCCATTGATTTTTATAAAAGGTACCTAGTTTTACTTGGAATTGAACATTCTTTTTGAAGTAACGACTGACAGAGACTATGGTCATTTGAAATTTTGGAAAAAAATGATGACGAATTGGGAAAAATATTAAAAATTTGTGCTAACTTCAGACTTATTCCAAAAATTTGCGCACATTTACAATGTGCTCACAAAACTTATCACTTCTTTAAATAGTACAAATATTATTTCCGAAGCCATAGAAAAGCTTGAAATTGGGTAAACAACTAACAGAGCTAAAAATTATTTAGTGCGGGAAGTCATGTAAAAATGGTTTTTTAAGAGTAAGTCGAGAATTTGAGGGTAATACAAAAATTTTAAACGCAGTTTCGTGAATTGCTCGACCAGCCCCACGACCCGTACTATACTTTTTTCATATAGCGTCTTATATTCGTCAATTTTAGATGGAAGTAATAAGTTCAAATCAAAAATGTTTAGTGTCTCTTTTGGCAATCTTTCTCGGAGATCGAGAAAAATATTATCTAATCTATATATATAAAAATTAAATGTCTTTCGTATGACGGCGATGCCTGACCAAACGGTTGAACCGATTTCAATTCTGTAAAAAGTACTTTTTGGACCTTCTGTGTAAAAGGTTCTTTGATTTAAAAAAATTTGAAATTTTTTGTTGTTGTTGCCGAAAAATGAAGAAAGCTGAGACGTCACGATTTCACAATTTCATAGAGTTTTCCGTATATTGAATGTCACTAAACTACTAAACGGCTGGACCGATTTCGTTCATATTTGGAACATATTTCAGCACCTTGAAGGGAAATATTTCAACAAAAAATTTAATCGCTAGGTGGCGCCGGGGTCAGGATATTCATAAAAATTGCATTTACTTGCTGATTTGGCTCATATCTAGAAAACAATTTCGCCAATTTAAAAGAAATATTTGGACTTGAAACTTACACGATAGGTGGCCCTGTGGCGGAGACATCCCCAAAAATTATTTTACGCTAAGAGAAGGATATATCTACTATATATTTGTGGTATGTATGTATGTGCCAGGTTGCAGCCTAAACGGACGGACAGAATCGAACAAAATTTTGACAGAGTATTGCCAGGACACCTGGGCCTATAATAAGGTAATAAAATTGGGATTCGACAAGCGGCGTGGCACCTCCCATAGATGTGAAATTTTTAATCAGCCATAACTTCGAAACTATAAGTCACATGAACTTGAAATTTGGTAGGCAGTCATATATATGGTAGGTGCTTACAGTAGAGTATATATAAATGACTTTGTAAAAGTGGGCATGACACATCCCATAGGCGTGAAATTTGTTATCAATCATAACTTCGAAACCATAAGTCACATGAACTTGAAATTTGGTATACAGTCATATATCGTCGCTCGAATAAAGAAACAGTGTAAATGCCACATACACTATTATTCGATAATTGCACCATTGGATAGACAATCCTTTAATCTATTAGAAAAATCTTTAGTTTTCTTAAATATCTCTTTGGCTCACTAATTTATTCCCGAAGAACGAAATTGTATTTGTATCGTTTGTAATGGTTTATAAAAACTTCCAATTCGTTTTTCTCAAAACTATACTTTTCATGTTACACTATTTCATTATTCCAGCGACGATATATGGTAAGTGCTTATAGAATGGTATAAATAAATGAGTTTATAGAAGTGGGGGTGGCACATCCAATAGGCGTGGAATTTTTTATCAGCTATAAATCCTAAACTATAAGTCATATGAACTTGATATTTGTTATTCAGTCACACATATGGTAGGTGCTTATAGTAGGGTATATATGAATGAGGTTGTAAAAGTGGGCGTGGCACATCCCATTGGAATATTTTATCAGCTATAACTCCGGAACTATAAGCCACATGAATTTGAAATTTGGTATGCAGACATGGTGACAGGTAATAAGGTCAATGGAAATAAGGTCAATTGACTTTTTCCCCCCTGGTGCGAAATAAAATCAATGTAAAAACACGATGCGAAAAACTAAACACCTGCGCACAGCTGGAATACGAGAGATATTTGAAGAAAGAGTGTAGAAATTATCCATAACTTGCAAAACATGTTTCGTTTCCACAAAAATAAAGCGAACACTATTAAATTGAAGAAACAGTCCATGTACAAAAACCCCGGAGGTACACTGAAAGAATACTGTGTTNTACAATAAACATTGCCCCGTAAGTGTTGTTTTTTAATAGATGAAACAGGTTATTGCCAAATGCTCAGTGTTGTGATATTAATCCACACACAATCATGAATTTAATTACGAATATGTAAAAACACGATGCGAAAAACTAAACACCTGCGCACAGCTGGAATACGAGAGATATTTGAAGAAAGAGTGTAGAAATTATCCATAACTTGCAAAACATGTTTCGTTTCCACAAAAATAAAGCGAACACTATTAAATTGAAGAAACAGTCCATGTACAAAAACCCCGGAGGTACACTGAAAGAATACTGTGTTTTAAATTAGCATACGTGACGTGGTGTGCGCGCCGGTCGCGCGCGGTGTGACGCGCTGACGCGGGCCGCCGCGAAGCTAAGCAAATTTAATGTTTGAAAGAGAAATAATGTCAATGGATTTTATTTCGTTTATAAAAAGGTAATAATGTCAATTGACTTTATTTCGCACCAATCAATTGACCTTATTTCCGTTGATCTTATTACCTGTCACCTGCAGACATAACTATGGTAGGTGCTTACAGTAAAGTATATATAAAGGGGTTTGTAAAAGGGGGCGTGGCACATTTTATCAGCTATAATTTCACAACCATCAGTCACATGAAATTGAAATTAGGTATGCAGAGATATCTGCGGTAGGTGCTTACAGTTGGCTATATATACATGAGTTTGTAAAAAGGGGCGTGGCACATCCCATAGGCGTGGACCCTTTTATCAACTACAACTTAGGAACCATAAGTCCCAAGAAATTGAAATTTGGTGTGCAGGCATATCTATGGTAGGCGCTTTAAGTAAGGCATATATAGCTGAGTGGAACATCCCATAGGCGTGGAAAATTCGGAATCATATGTCACGTGAAATTGAAATTTAGTACGCAGACGTATCTGTAGCAGGTGCTTATAGTGGGCTATATATAAGTGAGTTTGTAAAAGGGGGAGCGGCACGTCCTATGGACCTGGAATGTTTTATCNACATCCCATAGGCGTGGAAAATTCGGAATCATATGTCACGTGAAATTGAAATTTGGTACGCAGACGTATCTGTAGCAGGTGCTTATAGTGGGCTATATATAAGTGAGTTTGTAAAAGGGGGAGCGGCACGTCCTATGGACCTGGAATGTTTTATCAGCTATAACTCCAGAACTATAAGTCGCTTGAACTTGAAATTTCGTACGCAGCCATTTTAATGGTAGGTACTTATATTAGGGTATATATAAATGAGTTTGGAAAAGAGGGCGTGGCACATCCAATAGGCATGGAATTTTATATTAGCAGTAACGTCGGAACTATAAGTCCCACGAACTTGAAATTTGGTATGCAGATATATCAATTGTAGGTGCTTATATATAAATGGGTTTGTAAAAGAAGGCGTGGCACATCCCATAGGCGTGGGAAATTTTATCAGCTATAATTTCAAAACCATAAGTCAAATGAAATTGAAATTTGGTACGCAAACGTATCTATGGTAGGTGCTTATAGTATGGTATCTTAATATACAAAAACCCCGTGTCACTGTGTTCGGTTACGCTAATCTCCGAAACCGCTTAACCGATTTCAATGAAATTTTGTGGGTGTGTATTGTTGGTTCCAACTTAAAAGATAGGAGAGTTGTGAATTTTTTTCATCGAAATATTTTCTGTGTTCTTATCTAATATATAAAAATCGAACTCTTCCTACACGGCTCGACCGATCTTTATGTAATTTTTATCTTATATATGGTAGGTATGGGAATCGGATGTAAAGCATATTTCATACCGCTAGGTGCAGGGGGAGTGGCACCTCCCAAACAAACCGAATTTTTCATACTGCATATCCCGGAAAATGTTCATGGAAGAGGTCTCGGACTTGGTATGGAGATATATGAAAGCAAACCCATACTCATGAAGATAAATTGTGGTTATCGGAAAAGGAGGCGTGGCACTTCCCATACACATCGAATCTTTCATACTGCATATCATGGAAGAGTACTGGAACTTGGTATGTGCAAGATATATAAAACGCGACTGGTCATGAAGAAAATTTGGGGCTATTGGAAAAAGGGACGTGGCACCTCCCATGGTAAATTACTCGAAAGTGGTATAGAGATATATGAAATTAATTCCATGCTCTTAGAGAAAATTGGGGCTATTTGAAAAGGGGACGTGGCGCCTTTCAAACGCACTGAAACTATTGCGTATCTTTGTATGCATGTACAGTTTTGCTAAGTTATTTAAGACGGCAAATATGCCTTCTGACAATCACCAAACCGTAATATTAGAACCCAAATGCGTCAC
>NW_016158557.1:65083-69297 GCF_001687245.7 Rhagoletis zephyria | reverse complement strand
CGTCACTAAAAATCATGAACGTGAACTCTTGGTGAAAATGTTGGACCAAAATGTTTCAATACACGGTTAAAAATTTCGGTTCTAATTTTATTCATTTTGGACTACATATATGATCAAACTACATAAATTCAATTTCAAATACGAACCTTCCAAGTTTAAAAAAAGAGAGAACATATGTTGGGTTTAGAATTTAAACAGTTCGGTTTAAATTTTAAACCCACACATTTTTATAATTAAGAAAAAAAAATTAAAATAAAATTTCCTGCTCCGTCTGATGGGGATTGAACTCGGACAGACTTAGTAGCAACCAATTGTATCAAGCAGCTTTGCACACTCAGCTACAGCCACGCATGTAAATGTGCTTTCATATGTTGAGTTTTAATCAACACCACATTTCGCTGTGTGCAAACATTTTCTATTTCGGTTGAGATTTTAAACCAAATTTTCTATATATGAAACCTAGAAACTAGAATTAAAACATTTTGGTTTGATTTTTAAGCCACGAACTTTTTGGACTAAAATTTAAACCACAATATATTAAAAATTGCTTAAAACTATCGATTGGTTTAAAAAGTAGACTATAAAAGATTAAAAAAGGCAGTAGTCCCAGCGCGGTTTAAAAATGAAACCCAAATTTTTGACCGTGTACAAAAAATTTATTTTGGGCGGGACGAAGTTCGCCCGGTCTGCTAGTAATTAACATTTTTTATAAATATCTAGCTCATTATACATATAACACCGAGCGATAGTAAATTTTAAACACAAATATCAATATATTCGCGAAACCATGGGCCAAATATAGTAAAACTGCGTTTTTAGTTTTTCACTCTGACGTCAGTAATTCAAAAATGATTTAAAAAATTCAGAGAAATGTGCTTAGAGAAGAAGTATGGGTATAAAATTAATGAGGAAATCCTGTAGAATTTAAACAGATTCAAGTTTATGGTGCAGAAGGGCTGGTAAATATTTAAAATGTCATTTTAAAATTTTATCCTTTAAATTTCGCAATATTTGTTTTTGAAAAAATTATATGTTAAGGGCTTATATAAACTCGATAACATCCTCGAATTTCGTTCTTCTAACTTTGTCAGCTTTAAAATTACCTATTCGTCCTTGTGCTACCCATATTTTTATTCTACATTGCATTGAATTTTTTTAATAATTTTTGGAATTAATCATATATTTGAAATTACCAAGTCCTTCAAAATAAATCCCTCGGTCAGAGAGAAAAAATAAAAACGCCACTTTAAATAAAAAAGTAGGTTTCAAACCTGTTTATTTATTATTTGTTACGATGCGAAGAGATTTGTATGATTTCTTGTTCTATATTTCTTGTGCTACCCAAAAAGAGGATTTTGATCAAAGATTAAAATAAAATAAAACTTTTTTAAAAAATTCGTTTTAAAATTTCTCTTTTGAGGTAATATATTTTAACCGAAATTTTACTTTTATGAGCTCTTTATCCGCCACTGATAAGGACTGAAAAAAGTGCTTCCCTGCATGCTTCCAAGAAAGGCGAACGCAACAATTTACGCGAATGTACTTAAGTTTATGTTTTTATTACGCAGCATTACAAATAGGATTCAATCTATAAATAGGATTTAATAAGCATTTTAAGTCTCAATAAAAAATATTTGATCTGAACCTTAAATATTTAAATTCTTTAAAGAAGTGAGATTTTTATGAACCAAAAACAGCATTAAAAGAACTTCTTCGAAAGGCCTCCAGAAGTACGTCTTACAAAAGCTCTTCTGAAAGCTCTTCTTTGAGTAGCGAATGCAGAAGTCCTTCAATTTGTGCCACTCCGTACAAAAAATGAAGGAGAAAGGAATGACTTTCAGAAAGGCCTTTTGAAGGAGATTTTAACTCCTTTAACAAATCCCTGGCAACCCTGGAGTGTGAAGTACATAAAGTTTCTCGTTCCACTTTGCTGTTTAAATATATAAACTTTAAGTGAATAATAATTCACGATAGTACGTGGTATCTTCTATATAAGTGGTAAACATCATTGTCCATTGTTCGTCTCCTGTTCCGGCAGCTCTAAGCATCGAAATTGAAAAGTAAATCAGGTGCTCCACAAAAATTGTTTTGTTCTTGCTGAATGCAAAAGAGGCACGATTGAGAGAATACAAAGGTTGCGCCGATCTCGGACCGCTATTCCTCTCTTAACGAATTTGACAGAATCGTGGTTTGCATGACGTCACACTTGTGCAACTTGTTTACGTTTTCCTTGCAACATTTTTTCTTCTTCTTCCATTCTTGCTCACGTTTTGGTATTTATCTCTCGCAATTGCCCCAGTGTGACGTCCCACAAAAGTTATTCTCAAAAATCCTCTCTGATCGGCGCAATCTTGTATTCTATCATTCTTGCAAAAGAGGCGTACCTAATCAACAACAACTCCTATACGTCTCCCGCTATTCGCCACAAGCTTTTCTCCGAGTTGTCTGGTTTGTGTCATCAATAGCTACAATAGCGCCACCTGTGAGAAAGTTTGTGCAAATCACAACTTCGTATCGTAAACTGTGCTGCCACCTCGTTCTTTTCTATAATCCCACTAAAATGGCTGAAGGTGCCGGAAAACGACGTGGTGAGACTACTTCCAACGATGGAGAACCTAGAAAAACTCTGCTAATCAGTGGCTCATCACCAAATATTATACGCAGTATGGATCTACGCTTTGAAATGTTCAACGAACTGTTTGCAAAGCAAATCCTTGAGTCCGAGAATAGAATTATGGAGGTTTTCTGTCGCAAATTTGAAGAAAAGTTTGAATCTTTTACGCGTGAGCTAACCAAATTAAATGATAGAGTTACCCGTTTGGAATCTACCTTCGATCGAATGAGAATCCTTGAGGCAGAGGTAGAAGCTTTAAAACTAAATCTCTCCAATCATGATAGCTGCCTGGGATACTAGAATACTAGGGATCCCACTCGAAGAAGGTGAAAACTTGCAGAGTATATATCACCATCTATGTTTTTCCCTGAATTTACAACCACCTACATTAAGGGATATTTACCGAGCACGGAAACCTCGGGATACTCCGGTTGACCCTGCGATTATCGTCAAATTTCAAGCACCTGCGGATAGAAACAATTTTCTAAAAACTGTGGCGAGTTATAAACGATGTAACGACAGTGGACTACGGCTAACTCATGCAGGCAACAATCCGAAGCCTCTGTCTTCATTAACGAGTCGCTAACAAAGCATAATTACAAGATTTTCAAGTCAGTCCTTAATATCAAAAAACGGAACAAAGTTGCATCTGTGTTCATCAGAGGAGGCTTAGTTCATATTAGGCAACAGAAAAACAACAGTCCGCTCGCAATATACACCCTGGATATACTGAATGAACTGGAGCACACTAGTCCACCTGGTAATACACCAAAACAGCGATGATCCAAAAGATGTCTGATTACTACTACTGCTATTATTGCTCTTTTATCTCTTCTTTTACTGCGTTCCTTACTCTATCTCCACATATTTCTGGTTAAATTTACTATTAGTTTTGTTAAATTCCAACTGCAGTGCACTGAAAATATTGTATATTGACTTTGGACTATAAGCAGGCGAGTTCCAAAGGCTGTCTTAACACCATGTTGCGTATTTTAAGCAAACAAGCGGTAGGGTTGAAGATAATTCACCTCAATGCGCAAAGTGTGTACAAAAAGCTTGATGAGTTTAAATATATTTTTGAGGATTCCGATATTGATATTCTTTGTGTCTCCGAAACGTGGTTCACACCATTTCACAATAATCTATACTAATTATATAAAGAGAAGTCCCTTTTTTTTGTAACAGGTAATCTCGCGAACGGCTGGTCCGATTTTCATGAAATTTTGTATACAAATAGCTTTCGGTAACCATTCTAGTCTATTCGAAAAAATCGTATTATAGTCCGATTTGCTTTAAATTTAGTACGTAAGTAGCTTTTTAGCATATATTAGCATATATGACCCATTTTTTCCGGGAAGTGGTCCAGGGACCGATCTATTCGAAAAAATCGAATTTACCGTCCGATTTGCTTAAAATTCGGTGCGCGGGTAGCTTTTTAGCATGTATTAGCATATGTGATAAATTTTTTCCGAGAAGTGGACCAGGGACCGATCAATTCCAAAATATCGTATTTATGGTCCGATTTGCTTAAAATTCGGCACGTAAGTAGTTTTTTAGCATATATTAGGATATATGGTAAATTTTTTCCGAGAAGTGGACC